>NC_041390.1:539676152-539745472 GCF_002162155.2 Triticum dicoccoides
GGGGGTCGTCGGCGGTGGTGGAGCGAGGGAGGGTGCGGTGGGTCGTCGGCGGCGGTGGAGCAGGGGAGGGTGCGGGGGGTCATAGGCGGCGGCGTGGGTCGGGGCAGCGACGAGAATTAGCTAGGGGCGAGGGAGAGGGATGAAGGGGATCTGGCGAGAGGGAGGGAATTAGCAAGGGGGAATCTTACTAATGGCGCACCTACGGTCGGTGCACCATTAGTAATCTTTTTTTTACATAGCAATGGCGCACCAGGCAGAGGTGCGCCATTACTAATCTTTTTTTTACATAGCAATGGCGCACCAGGCAGAGTTGCGCCATTAGTAATCTTTTTTATATATAGCAATGACGCACCAGCCAGAGGTGCGCCATAAGTAATTTTTTGTTGTTGCATGTAATATTTTTTTAGAAAATGAATATGAATATGAAACAGTAATATTTTTTTTATAAAAACAGTAATAATTGTTGTTTAACAACAATTGTAGTCTACACTTTTCTATTATTATTTTTTAAAAAATGAAGAGGGGAGAGGAGGCGCGGGTGGGATCGAGATCGAGATGGAGGGGGATTGAGATCGAGTGTCCTCATGAATATTCAATATTTTATCATATTGAATATGAAAAAATATCATCAAATTTGAAAAAATATTCATGAATTCAAAAAGTGCGCATGAAATTTAAAAATATTCATGATATCAAAAAGTGCCCATGAAAGTTAAAAATATTCATGATATCAAAATATATACTAATGGCGCACTTCTACAGGATGCGCCATTAGTAGTTTAAACTAGTAATGGCGCACTGTGAGGCGGTGCGCCATTAGTAGTTTTGCAAAAAAAAGAATAAAAAAAATTCAGTACTGGCGCACTGCCTGTCTGGTGCGCCATTACTAGTTAGAACTAGTAATGGCGCACTTCGGTAGGATGCACCATTAGTATGTATGTAAAAATGAAAAAAAATTATCACTAGTGGCGCACCTGTTTTCTGGTGCGCCATTAGTGTCTTCCACACTAATGGCGCATCACCAACTGGTGCGCCATTAGTATATAGTAGTGGCGCACTGCTTCCCTGGTGCGCCATTAGTGTCGATCCTATCTATAGCCCTTTTCCTAGTAGTGATAACTTGCGGAAAACTCACTTTGAAGGCAAGGCTAATAGTGAACTTGCCCAAACATCTCTAGTGGAAAATATATCTGATGAAGACTGGAGAGGCCTCGTTAAACACTAGTCCGATCCGAAGTATCAGGTACATTATATATATGTCATCAGATCACATGTTGAAGTCCTATTTACGCATGTGCCACACAAATCTATCTTCTTATAGGTGAACTATTCAAAGAACAAGGCCAACCGTACGAAAGTGAAATTCCGACAGACGACAAGATCTCGTAGCTTTGTTGCACACTGCGAGGCTCTTGTAATTAGTTGTTGTTTCACTCTTTTCGCTGTACCATATTATCAGATCTATATTGACTTGTTCTAAATGCAGAGGAAAGACCGCAAGGACCAAAAAGTACCTGAACCAAATGCTGTGGAAATCTTCAAGGACTGTCACACCAGCAAGAAGAAGGGCATGACTACACCAGTCAAAGCTGCTGTTGTAAGTCCTTAATCCTCATGCCTTTTAACTACTACTTACTCTGACTTGTGCCTTGAACTGCATGGTTTGCAGCCAATGTCTATTACTCTTTTCAATTTTATACACAATTGTCTTAGCATATCATTGCACCTTATAAGGTTTAAAAGAGAGGAGTGATGTTCCTTTGATCTTGACCCGTAATCTAGTTCCGTGCTGGACTTGCCCACACAATGTTACAATTGCCTGTTTGTCTGTTCTCAGTTGCTTTGTGATATGAATGACGTCATACTATGCTTACCGTATTATAAACTTCGTCTCTTTATCCTTAGCCCTCAATACAATGTGAAGAAATAGACAATACATTAGCGTTGGTACATGGTCATATGTTTGGAACCTGGTTTTATTATGTACTTTGCAATAAAATACAACTAATATTTTACATGGGTTCACCAGAATAAGTTCTGTATATAGACCAAAGCTATTTTGTTTGGTTTTGCTGCCTCCTTAATACCTTCTGTTCTGGTACTACTAATGTAAAACCTCAACTTTTCAGCGAGCTATGGAAAAAATGGTGGAACCGCCACCTTCTGAAGGTGGCGAGGCAACTATAACCGCAATGTCAGCTCTTGCTGCAGTGGGTCAGTACCTGTCCACTAACAGTGCCAAAAGCACATTCCTACGTAATACTGGGTTGGTTGTTAAGGCAATATCGTCCCAACTGCCTCATGATCAAGATATGCAAGCTCAAAGCAATGTTGTATCTGCGCTCTAGACACAAGTCCATTCCCTAACAGAGACCCTTTGTGAAACAAGGAGAAACATTGCTAAATGTCGTCAAGATATGCATGGTTTTGAAACCAGACTATCAGACATTTGCTATGTTGTTCAGGAGCCTAGGGGAAATGAAGGCGAGGGTTATGGTGCTCCATCGGACAATACAACATGAAAACGTAACAGTCAGGTCAAATGTACTGAGCTTCTGAACTTCTGGTGGTGCATTTATCTGCTAGACTGTTAAGTTTTATGCCAACCTTCCTTTTGTTATATAGTTGTAATTTGTTTTGGTGCGATACAAAATTTATTCTTAACGTGCAGCCACCGCCTGAAGAAAACAGCAAGCCAGTTTTGTATAGTGTAGGGTGTTCCCTATATTTGCACTGGTGGCGATCTTTGATGCCGAGTGGATGTAATCTGTGCAATCGTTTAATAGCCTAGCATTAGTTTCGGCCTTATTTATTTCCTAGTCTTCTTTTTCCCTGGTTTGCTAGTGGCCGCAACTACCATGGGCCATATACGGGCCGTAGGATCCATGGGTGTCCTACGGGCCGTCGATAAATGGGCCTGTAACCGATGGGCCTCGGGCCGTCGGATAAATGGGTCTACATGGGCCATAATCGGGCGTAATTGGTATCGGCCCAGCACGGTAACATGCCGTTAACAGGCCGTAGGACAGCAAAGGCTTAATTCTGTCACAGGCATAACGGGTCATTAATGGGCCAGAATATAGGACAGGCCAGAAACGGGCCGACTCTTGCCATGGGCCGAATTTGGCCCATTAGGGTAACAGGCCAGTAACGGGCCGACTCTTGCCATGGGCCGAATTTGGCCCATTAGTGGAACAGGCCAGTAACGGGCCGACTCTTGCCATGGGCCGAATTTGGCCCATTAGGGGAACAGGCCAGTAACGGGCCAGAAGTAATCGAGGGCCGAAAAGGAGCCCAAGAATGTATGGGCCGTCAATAGGCCGAAAGCTAACACGGGCTGGAAACGGCCCATGTAAATCACGGGCCGTTAACGGGTATAAAGAAAATTACTGTTCATTATGGGCTAGAGTCACCGTGGGCCTTTACCTGGGCCGGCCTATTATGGCACACGAAAATCTTGTGGGCCTTTACCTGGGCCGGGCCATTATGGCGCGCGAAATCTTGTGGGCCTTTAGCTGGGCCAGCCCATTGTGGTCCGCAAAATCTCATGGGCCTTTAGCTGGGTCGGCCCATTATGGCCCACAAAATCTTGTGGGTCTTTAGTTGGGCTGGCCCATTTAAACTTGTTGGGTCGTGCCACGTGTCGACGTATCATAGGCGCCTTCTGTCCAGTGAGTGGATGACATCTGTCCCGACGGTGAGCCGACATGTGTTTCCTCTAGCCAATGATGATTTTACACGTGGAAAATCCCCATTGGTCGGGGCTGTTAACGGGTTATCAGATCCAAAACCCGACCCGATAGCTTAACAGCGTTCCGTTACGGTGGATGCCACGTGTCGGTCACCCTTGACGAAAGCACTTCTGTGATGCGCGATTTATCGTCATGGAAGTGGACACTTTCGTGATGATAATTTTGGTAATGTCATGGAACACTTCTACGATAGCACATGTATGACTATCTTGATTCTGTCATAAATTTGTCATGGATGTACATGCATGACAAAAAA
The DNA here is from genome assembly GCF_002162155.2 of Triticum dicoccoides. Taxonomy (NCBI): domain Eukaryota; kingdom Viridiplantae; phylum Streptophyta; class Magnoliopsida; order Poales; family Poaceae; genus Triticum; species Triticum dicoccoides. Next base: position 539,680,161 of record NC_041390.1, read on the forward strand.
GCGACCTACTCTGACAAACACGTATCATCACGGAAGTGTATTTTTTTGTAGTGTGGGCCATCGCCCCGGGAACTCCTGCACATTGCGAACGCGACCGGTGAGCAGACCTAACTACCTCCTTAAAAAGGCAGGAGCTTACCAGTCCAACCCCGCGCGCGCCGCTCAGTCGCTGACGTCTAATAAGCTTGGGCTGATGCATATGACGTAGAACGCCCATACAATGGCCACGTGATGGTTAGTGCTATCAAGCCAGAGGCCCCTCCGATCTAATATCCAAACCGTTAGTGTGTTCGTAGAGCGGTCACGAGCAGAGACTCACGAAAGATGTGACCCCATCGCCCCGTCTCGAGTACTTGCGGCAAGGGCTAAGAATGCCCGGGCATGCCTCGTAAGTATCTCGCGGGCACCTTCCAGGTCAACCCGTCTCCACAACACTCGCGGGTACCCCTTAGGGTCAACCCGCCTTTCCAAGTAACAGTTGTAAAGTCCAAGTATCCGTGTGTCCAAACATCAATGGGAAAACCAGAGGAATCACCCCTGGTGAATTCAACTCGATGTAGTCATCAAGGTGAACATAAGAGGACCCACCCTCGAGGTTCACACTAGAGGGGTTTCACGATAGAGTCATCTCGGAAGTGGTTAAGGAAGAAATCACCCTCGATCGCCATGACTGGATAGCTACAGTACAGAGGTCTCATCAGCAATGATGTAAGAGGTTCCACCCTCGGCACTCAATGGTAACTCTGCAGAGTCGTACAACTAGGGGGGTGATGTACGGTGTCGGGGCCTGGACGTCGACCACGTTGATCGAGTCATCGAACATAAAGCGGGGCAACTGGGACAAGGTGGGGGTCACTGATGGATCACTAACCAACCTATACTAAGCAGTTTAGGATAAGCAGGTAAGGTAACAATAAGAAGGTAACAAAAACAGGCTATGCATCAGAGTAGGGTCATACAGAAAGCAATAGTAGTTCTAATGTAAGCATGAGAGGGAAAGAAATGGGCGATATTGGAATGCTCGGGGGGTAGCTTGCCTGGAAGCTCTGCGGAAAAGGAAGAAGTGCCGTCGATGTAGTCGATCACAAGGGCATCAGCATCAGTCTCGAGGTCTACCAGAGAGAAGAGGGGGAAGAAACAATAAATATAAAGCAAACAAAGCATCAAAAAGCATAACATGGCAATATGTTGTGCCGGGTGTGACCTAACGTATGGCTACACGATATATGTAAAGGGGGAATTCATCCGGGAATGTTTTCCCGGTTCTTGACCTGTGTAAGACAGATGACCGGAGGGGGAATGTTCCATGTTCAGATAGTTAGAGGAATCTAACAGGTATGTGGGTAGCGTATTCGGGTTCGTCTCGTTTTTCTGAGCAACTTTCATGTAGAAAACATTTTCATCCGAGTTATGGTTTATTTTCTACGAATTTTCAAAGATTAAACCATTTTCTGGGGTTAATTAAATTAACAGAAAAGAATTACTATGTCAACATGACATCACTGTGGCGTCAGCAGTAAACAGGGCGGCTGACCAGGTCAAACTGACCAATGGGTCCCACCTGTCATAGAGAGTGGGGCTAACATGGGTTTATTTTAATTAGACAGAGTTAATTAGCAGTAGGGCCCCACATGTCAGTGACTGATTAGGCTAATTAATTAGTATCATTTATAAAAACGTTTTAATTAGTTTAATTACGTGGTGGGGCCCTCATGTCAATGCCACTGGGCTGCCCAATCAGCATGTTGACTAGGTCAACATAGTCAACGGGGCCCCATGGCCCACTGGCAGTGGCCCAGGGGGTGGCCCTAGGTGTGCCAGCACAGCGGAGCCGCCGGAGTAGCTCCGACGAGCTCGCGCGCAGCGGCCGAACACCGGCGAGCGTTGGGATTCGTTTACGGGACACCAAATCGAGTGATGTTTCTTGCCTTCGAACGAGAAGAGTGCCATGCGTCTATCTACGTCGTCGGAACGCACGGGGATGGCCGGAAACAACGCCGGTGACGAGTGTGGCGGACGACAGTTCGGGCGTGGACTGGGATCGCGCTACGGGGCTCCAAAACGACCGCGGCTAGTCATGTTCGAACGCGGGCTCGATGCCGCGTCGTGTGGTGTGGTCGGTTGGACTCGGGGGTGACCGAAACTGCGCCGATGACGGGTGGAGGCGGTGGTGGTTTTCGGGCGCATGACACAATGGAGCAGCAGCACAGTAAAGCGTGAACTAACGGGCGCGGGAGGTGCTACGCGTTGCGGGGAACACGGCGCGCATGGGCTCGTGACCACTTGGTCGCCAGAGCCACGCCAGCGACGAGCTCGGGCGGATCCACGTTCGGGCACGACGTGGAGGAGGAGCTACGGCGACGGAAAGGTTCGGGAAAGAGAGGGGAAAGGAGCGCATGCTCACGGTGCTCCTGCAGGTGTGCTCAAATCGGCTTGGCGCGGCTGCTTCGGCAGAGAAGCTCGTCGGAGCAGAGGAAGACGGCGGCGGCGTGGGCGTTGCGGCGTGGGCGTTGCGTTCGGCAGAGATGCAGTGGGGCGGCGAGGTGGGCACGGTGGCCGTGGCTAGGACGGAGCCATGGTGGCGAGCGCGCTCGGGATCGAGCGAGAGGAGAGGAGAGGGGTGTAGAGGACGAGGGGGAGTGGGAGAGACAGGAGAGGAGGGGAGCGAGGCGTCGGGGCCTTATCCCCTCACCGGCATCGTGGAGTACGGGGCGGCGCGCCCGGTCCAGCAAGGACGAGCGGGACGCGCCCAATCGGATGAACAGAGAGAGGAGGGGATTGACCGGGGAGGATGAGTGGGCCGGCCTGGGTGAGGGGTGTTGGGCCGGCCCAGGTGGGCTTGCCCCCAGGGGGCAGGGGGAGACTTTTCCTTTTTCTTTTTGTTTTTCTCTTTTTTTCAGCAGCTTTTGCTTTTTCTTTTTAGCCAATAATGACTTGCAAAATTATGCCACTGGCCAAAACTATTTCAAAGAATGAAAGTGCACTGCCACAAAAAGATTTTGAGACTTTTGAAATAGTTTGCCAATTATATAAATTAAAAAGGCATTTAACTTATTGCTTAGGTCACTATTTTAAGCAGGTTAGGCGACTTAAACCCTTTGCAAAAATGTTGGTTCACCACCAATATTAGTTGTGGATTATTTGGCACATGATGAACATTTTAGTTTTCATGTTTGAGAATTTTTGAATTTCACTCAGATTTTGAAATTGAATTCAACTGGAATTTGAAATGAGAGAGAACCAAGGATGATCAAACACTTGTTTAGCAAAATGATTAACTTAACCCCAGGGGTTACTGTAGCATCATTACACAGGGGTGTTGCACGTCTTTACAAACCGCTTTGTTTTGACAGCTGCTCTTATACCTACCATAAACTGCTTATTGCAATTTTACTATTCCCCTTATACATATCTGTGATACTAGAATTGTTAAGTATACAATAGCTAGATAAATTATAATTTTTTTCCAATCATATTACAACATAATTCAAATGTTATTTATACTAGAGAAAAGTCTATATTTCAACCCCAAACTAACCACACGCATTAACTTACAACCCTGAACTACGAAACCGCTTGAAACACACTTCAACTAACCTCGAGGTTCAGAACACAAGACAACTTCATGACTGATAAACTATTGGGTTATAAATTTTTGAAGAAAAGTTTTTCAAAAATGAACATAAGTTGTGGGTCTATAAATGGTATAGCCTGAAACTTGAGAAGACTTTCAATAGTATGTAATATGGCTCAATAAAATTTTATTGATAAATTATGATGTAATTCCAAATAGATATTGACTATATGGAGATATAGCAATAGGACTATATGAAGATATAATATTACTATATAATGGACTATATGGAGATATAGTGTCACCATTAACGTAACAAATGAATTACACAATAAACCAGATGTTACTGACACAAATAAACATTCAGATTTGAAGAGTGTCAGATCCAGAGACGAAGGCTCCACCACTAGCAAAGCATGAGTAACGCTGGGTAGCCATATGAGTTAAGAAAGCATGCAACTAGATTATTGACTCTAGTGCAAGTGGGAGACTGTTGGAAATATGTCGAAAGGCAATAATATTTGTATAATTATATTTTCATATTCATAATTAAAGAGTTTATATTCTATGCTATAACTGCTATGATCCTAGAATATGCGATTTAGTGAAAAACTCATATGCATGCGTGGAATGATAAACGGTAAAATAAATGGTTCCTAGTCTCGCCTCTAAGACTAGCCCAAGTGTTGTTGGTGATCACATTTTCCGGATCTTAACATATCTTAAGTGTAATGATGATCCTAAAACAACATTGAGATTATGACATTGGAAGAACGTTCATATTGAATCGACCCAATCTTGTTTGTTATGAATTGAGTTAATGTCGTCTGCATTCAATTGTAATAACACAGAGTGTTAACTTGTGAAATTGCTCCTTAGACCATGAGAGTATCATGGTCACTTCTTACCTTACGGTGGGCTTTGGGATTTCTCAAATGTCACATGTAACACGGTGATCATAACAACAACTAACAGGTTCATCGGAAAGTTTGACAAGTGGACGGATAGCTTGAGACTGGTATTTTGTCCTGCGACTATTGATAGATATTCTTAGCCCCCCTCGGTGTGATGGCATCAGTCATCATCTGGCTAGACACACATGACTTCATCACGGGGATGTCGCAATAAACGAGAAAGAAGAACAAAACAGGTAACGAGGATTTCGGTATAACAAGCATAGTGATGGCTCGGGAGGATACCGATGCATCCCAAATTTTGTGAAGTATCGTGAAGCAAAAGGAACATCACATGATAACCTAAGGTTCACTCGAATGTCATTTGTGTGCTCATAGGGACCGATACAGACGTTCACAGTCCCGCTGTCGGTCATTGAACGAACGGTTTCGTTCATGTCTATGAGTTACTGAACCTACGGGGTCACAAGCTTAAGGAAATCACGGTCTACTGAGTGTTAGTAGGATGGGAGTCATGGGAATATATTTTTGGAATTGTTTCATGAATATTCGAAATAGTTCTGAGAGGATCCGAAAGCGTTCCGGGGTCACTTGAAATGTTCTGGAGAGTATCGGGTAATACCGGGTATTATCGATAAATTTTATATAGTTGGGAAATGTTACCGAAGATGTTAAAGTATATAATGGTCTAGAGGTATTTAGAACATTTTATATTTAATTTAAAAATCAACGGGTCTTAAAGGCTAAGAGGTGGAAGGCAACTTGGGCCACTAGGGCCCAAGTAGGAAGGCACCCCCCCTTTCCTTGTGTGTGTGTGGGGGGGGAATTGGACAAGGGGAGGGAGTCCTGGCCGGTACCCCAAGGGGAGACTTCCCCCCTTTGCTTGTAGCGGACTAGGGGTTTTGCTCTATTGGATACACAGTTTTTGAAGCTTCCTCTAGTTCTTCTAGTTCATGGTCTAGTTGGTCCTAATTGACTAATTAGAGCATGACTAATCCTCTTGTCCTCATAATTAGAATCCCAGTGTGGTTCTAATATCCTCCTCTAATTCTCCGATGACAATTAGCTCTGGATGGCCAAGCGCTACCGGATCGTGAAGGCTACACGTCTACAACCAAGTAGAGAAGTTGTGCTTTCGGTGGTGGTACGAGGGGTCGTTCATCGGTGGTTTGAGGGATGATGTACACTGACATGCTCTTTTTCCGCTGCAACTCGGTGACGGTAACAGTTATGATCCCAACTCATAATGCATCTTCATATTGATCTTCGGTGATTGTAGGTGCGATTTTTTTTGTTTTCTAATATGTTTCCCAACAACGTGAGCACCAGATATTCTCCCGACACATAAGGACATCTCGAATGCGGACCCTCAAACCGACTGCATCTGTTCAGATCATGCGGCCCGGACGTACTTTGCCATCCAACACGGTCCTGTATCGGTCTGCCAATCGGTTCGGTCACGCTTTTTCTCGTAAATTGGAAGCAAGCTGGGGGGAGGCTTTGCGGGAGTCCAAACAACAGCCATGTAGGACTACAACACCCCGACCCACTAAAATCTTCCTCCCGCCCATTGTCTTCCACTCCGCCCCTGCTCTCCTTACTTTGCATTCATGCCCTCCTCCTCTAACGCCTCCGTTGTACCTCTCCGGCCGCCACCCATGCATTGTTGGACGTTTGCAACCACCACTCACGCGTCCCTCTCGCATTGTACTATGACGTCGTCCACCCATGATCAGTCCGCGACCAGGTACCCTTCGCCCCCGTCGATGATGTCCATGGCGGTCACCACGCCCAACAGGTGTTCGGTCAAATGCCATTGAGCTTATTTTCAAACTTCATGTCATTTTTTAGAGTACGAAGGATGAAAAGGTACTCGAGCATGGAAGATGAGTTGTTGTGTGATGCGAGGTTGGCTATATCCGTGTATTCCGTAGGCATGAGCAGAAGGGGGCTCTTCAGGTAGCGCGTGCATGGATCATTTCACGCTCGAATGCACATTGCACACTACGACATGCACATCATCCCTGAATGCAATGTGCAGTCGTTAGCGTGTCGATGGTACAATATCTAGACCACCGTCGCCAAGTTTTGTACATCCGTTGATCGGATCGGCTTGCATGTGCTAACCGTGAAGATCGCAAGTTTTGCTTCTTGTTGCTTGGTTCGTTCATTTACTCAACATTCTCACATTTTGTAACATGTACGCTGTCGGTGTCAAAACCGGCGGATCTCGAGTAGGGGGTCCCGAACTGTGCGTCTAAGGCGGATGGTAACAGGAGGCAGGGGACACGATGTTTACCCAGGTTCGGGCCCTCTTGATGGAGGTAATACCCTACATCCTGCTTGATTGCTCTTGATGATATGAGTATTACAAGAGTTGATCTACCACGAGATCGTAGAGGCTAAACCCTAGAAGTTAGCCTATGGTATGATTGTATGTTGTCCTATGGACTAAACCCTACGGTTTATATATACACCGGAGAGGGCTAGGGTTACACAGAGTCGGTTACAAGGGAGGAGATCTACATATCCGTATTGCCTAGCTTGCCTTCCACGCCAAGGAGAGTCCCATCCGGACACGAGACGAAGTCTTCAATCTTGTATCTTCATAGTCTAACAGTCCGACCAAAGGATATAGTCCGGCTATCCGGAGACCCCCTAATCCAGGACTTCCTCAGTAGCCCCTGAACCAGGCTTCAATGACGATGAGTCCGGCGTGCAGATTTGTCTTCGGCATTGCAAGGCGGGTTCTGTCGGATTTCGGGTTCCGGTAGACCCTTGAGGTTCGAACACGGGGGTGCGTGCGGAGATCTCTCCCATACCGATCTACGTCCGATCCTCTCGTGCGAACTAAGATGAAAATGATGAACAACACAAGAGACACGAGGTTTATACTGGTTCGGGCCACCGTTGTTGTGTAATACCCTACTCCAGTGTGTGGTGTGGTGGATTGCCTCTAGGGCTGATGATGAATAGTACAAGGGAAGAACAGCCTCGCGAGAGGTGTTCTTGAGCTGGTGCGATGACCTGCTAGGGTGAGTTCCGTCGCCTCTCTTTCTCTCTCTCTCTGCTAGGGTTCTATCAGATCTCTCCCCGTCTCTTTTCCTTCCTCTCCTTTGTGGAGGCTAGCTCTATTTATAGAGGCCCTGGGCCTCTCCCCAAATAATGAGCGGGAAGGGCGCCAACACTTGGCCATTTTGAAGGGGAACATATAGTACAAGTTATCCTAACCAAAGGTGGTCTTCGGCTACCAAAAGCACATGTGATGACGCCGTCCTGGGCTCCACGGTGACCTCCGTCCTGCCGCTCTGCTGGTCTTGGTCTTGTTGCACCGGAATGGCAACCTTTGCCTAATACCTTGGTCTGTGCTTGCCCCCTTTGCACCAAAGGGGAAACAAGGACCCTGCGTAGGCCGGCGCCCGCCTAGTCTTGACCGTCATGGCTTGCGTCACGGGTTCCTCGCGAGGTACCCTTGCATTGATCTCTCCGCCTCCTCGCGAGCCTGCCTAATGAGGCCGCTCTTGAGGAAGCTTCCTGTCATCCGCCTCGCGAGGCTTGGCCCCTTGCGAGGGTCTTGAGCCTGGGCTGATGAAGATGGGCCGCACTGGGCCCCCACCTGCGCCACGCCGCGGGCCGCAGGCAGGCAAGTCTGGGGACCCCCATTCCCAAAATGCCGACAGTAGCCCCCGGGCCCAAGGCGCGCGCAGGCTTGGCTTAGCAGAGAAGCGAAGGGGCAAACGCGAAGCGCCGCGGTCCCTAACACCTGTGGCGTTGGGCGCGGCGTGGCGGTTGATTGGGCGTGGGCGTCTGCACTTCCCACGACGCCTTGCTACGCGCCCGGCTAAGCGGACCCGTAGTTGCACACAGTTGTTCCTCCTTTGGCCGCCCGCTCGCCTCCTACCTTTCCTTCTTCTCCGAGCTCCAACCTCCGCCGCCAATCCGGCTCGAGCTCCTCCCCTTCCCCAACGCCATGGTGCCGACAAAGAAGGGAAGGGGGAAGAAGCCCGCGCCTTCGTCCTGCGCACCTCCAGCGGCGGCCCCCGCCGTCGATCGGTCAATCATACTCACCCCGAAAGCCTTGGATAAGGTCCGCTTCGCCCTTGCTTCCATCTTCAACGAGTGCGGCCGGACCACAGTTTGGCCCTCATCCCGCGCCTTTCTTGCTAGGACCGTCATGGAGGTCCGATTCTTCGTCGATGCCTCGTGGGCGGGTCTGATTCCCCCCTTTTCCGCTTTCTTGAATGTTGTGCTCTCCCATTATCAGATCCACATGATGCACCTCGGGCCGAAGTCCATTACCCTTTTGGTTGTCTTTGCTTTCATGTGCGAGACGATGATAGGCATCCCTCCTTCTGTTGCCCTGCTGCGCCACTTCTTTTCTCTGTGCCTGAGCGATCCCACCTAGTGCTCAGGGTGTGTAAGCTTCTTCGCCGTGCCTGAGACAGCTTCTTCAGGGATTGACTTCGGCCTTCCGCCTTCTCAGGCCAGGTTCAGAGAGCGGTGGCTGTACGTGGACGTCGGGGTGCCCAGCATCTGGCTCTCGTACCCGACCTTGCCTGTTCCCAACCCAGGCTGTGGTCATGAACCGATCGCGAGCCCCCGGCTCGCTTTCGTCTGGCGCCGCTTTGAAAGTTTGAGGGCGCACAATGTGACAGCGCCCAAGGTGGTGAGGGAGTTCCTTCTGTGTCGCGTTGCTCCTCTCCAGCGCCACTCTCGCTGGATGTGGGACTTTGCGGGGCGCGGAGCCCGCATGCGGCTTCAGGAGGAGGATTTGGCGCTCGAAGTGCTACGGACGGTGCTTCGGGTCTTGACTGGTGATCCTTCCCCATGCAGCCTACGAAGCGGTGGCGTCCTGATGTACCTTTGTTCTGGCAGGGCTGATTTCATGAAGCAGATGCCCAGCTTCGATGAGTGGGGGCTGCGTCCGGCTGCCTCAAGGGGCCGCGCGAGAACCCAATTGTCGTGGTCGTTCCCCCTGCCGCCCACAGAGGTCCCTCCTCAGGCGACAGAGCGGGGAGAGAGCCGACGGGAGCTGAAGTGGCTGATGTCGAGGTGGTGGCGCCGCGTGAAGCCTCAGAGGCGACGTCTCTTGAGGCCCACCCTAGGGCGGTGGTTGATGCAGGGTTTTGGCCTTTGGCTCCTGAGGCCGGGGCTCCCGAGCCCCCGGCCGTTCTTCGCGAGGCGACGCCCGACGGTTCCCCCAAAGCTGACTCCTCCGGCACCGTCAATCCTGAGGCTTCTTCTGCGCCCCAGGCCGACCCCGCCCCGGGCGCTTGGGTCAGATTCGTGTAGACTTCGAGGCCCTTCACAAGAGGAAGGAGGCCTCAGGCGGCAGCGACCGCCCTTGCCGCTTGTTGAAGCGCAGGAAGTACTTTGCCATGGACAAGTAAGCCTTCTTCTTTCCCTGCTCATTTGCTCTGTTATCCTTGTGGTTGATTGTGGCCCTTCAGGTCACACCTTGCTGAGTCCGCCGAGTCGACCCAGGAGCCAGCCCCCGCAGCTTCGCCCCTTTTGCCGGCTCCGGGTCCGCCGAGCTCGGGTGGCGTCCTCGCCGCTGGACCAGTTGGTGGAGTGATCTGCTCCATAGGGCGCCTCGAGCTTGCTCACCCGATGCCCTTTCTTCGTGAGTCTTCTTGGGGCGCGTCAGGCTTGCCCCGCGCCCCTTCTCTGGTCATAGAAGGCGAATGGCTGAAGTCTGTCCTTGGCTCCTCCTCCGTGGGTGGATCGACGTCGGGCCAGACTCTCAGGGCAGTCCATCCGGCGACGGTTGGGGCGGCAGCCCCCTACCCCACGCCTGGAGGGGGATTACCACCTCGAGGCCCTCTGCATGCTCCAACGGAAGAGGGTGATGTGGAAGATGTGCTCCGGTGTGCTCGGGAGCATCGTGCCCTTCGTGAAGAGTTCCTCTAGGGGGCGGCGGACGCGGTGAACTGGGTCGGAACAGAGCTTGCTGCCGAGGATGCGCGCCTCGAGGCTGAAGGATTGCGCCTTGCTGAGGAGAGGCGCAAGCTGAAGGTCGCCATTGCCCTCGCGTGTCATCAACGTGACCTTGACAATGCGAAGGCCGAAGCGTCGCTAGCGGCTTCGCGGGAGGCCTGCTCCCGGGTCGTTGAGGAGGCTCGGGAGGTAGACCGACGACGCAAGGATGCGGAGGAGCGCATATGGGAGCTCCAAGCCCGGGGAAACTCCCTGGAGCAGCAAATAGAGCTGCGCCACGCGGCCCTTGGGTCGATGCAGGAGGCCGTCGTTGACCGGGCGGAGCTCCAGAGGCGCGAGGAGGCGCTGACGCTCGAGGCCTCCGAGCACAACCTTGTGCTAGAGCGGTTGGAGACGAGGGAGCACCTGGCGGCCCAGGCGGAGGACGACGTTGCGGCGCGCGAAGCCCGGGTCCAGGAAGAGGTCGACCGTCGTGTGGTGGGAGCTCGCTCGGTCCTCGAGCGCAAACACGAGGCGAGGTTGATGTTGATCGGGGCCGAGGCTGAGGGAAGGACAGCGGCCATCAAGGCCAAGTTGGTTGAAGAGACGCGGCGTGCGGATTCCTCCGCAGCCGCGCTTGGTGTGGCGCAGGCGGAGTTGTCCTCTTCCCAAGCGGAGCTGCTTCTTCTTCAACAGAGGGTTGATGACGCCGAGGCCGTCGCGCAGCAGAGTGAGGACGAGCTCCGTCGTCGGCGGATTCTGGAGCACGTGCACGCCCCCATGCTTCAAACGCTCTGAGAGAGGGCTAACACAGCTTTGGGCTACATCTGTGAGGTTGCTGCTAGGGAGCCACACGAGGTCAACTACGCCAGCAACGTCCAATTTTTCACCGATGTGGTGATGCTTCTGGAGAACCGGTCCGAGAGGTCCCGTTGGCTTGTCGAAGAGAGGATCTGAGCCTTGCTTGGGCGTGCCTTCTCCCGCGTCTTCAGCCATCTGCAGGAAAGGGACCCCCACTTCAACTTCGATGCTGCCATCGCACCCGTGCCCATTAACGTCCGGGACAACCTGGCACGGTGGGTGGAGGACAACGTGGATGCCCTCATCAGGGCCTTTGCGTCCGATGACGACGATGTGGTTGTGGGCGCCAATGAAGGCGAATGTTGTGGACGAGCCTGGCACTGATGGAGATGCCGCCGGCGGCGGCGGGAATGCCGACGGCGCCAGTGATGCCTCCGAGGACGCCCAAGACACGGTGAGTGATATGTCCGACTGACCGCGCGTTACTGCCGCTTAACCTACACAAAGAAAGTTCAGGCTTGGCCCTGAAGGATGTAAGAGCATTTTGGGAGGGGAAGCCCCTCATGTAAAGGTTTTCACTTAGTACTCTGGTAAGCGTGATGTTGTGTGTAAACGTAGCTGTCGGCCCGATGATGGGTCAGCTGACTTGTGTACCTTCCGACCCCGACGAGTCCCGAGCGGGCCTGCGGGGGACGCTGCTCCTCGGTGTCTTCTGATTAACTTGTGGATCCTATGATGAGGACCTCCGGAGATAGTGCAGAGACAGCGGTCCTGGTTGTGGACGTGTCTGGCCTGGCCCGGCTCGCGAGGGGCTCGCGAGGGGGGGGGGGCAGCCGATGTTAACCTTGGGCGCAAAGCCAAAACCAGAACACGAGAGATTGCTCGAACGAGACTAAACACCCCCTCCCCAAATGCACGCAAGCTTCAAACTCAAATCCAACTTAAATCCAACCGAAGAAACTTGCCGACAAGGAAGAAGCAAAAAAGCAAGGTAGAAGAAAAGCAAAAAAGCCGCGTCCAGCACCTAGTCTAGTCTTCGACGTCTTCTCACCAGTGCGGAGCTAAGTGCTGCCACTGGGCGTGGGCGGGAGCCCCAGGGCCTGATGCTGGCGCTCCTAAGACTTCGGGGAGTGTACAGCCCCACTCATTATTATGTGAGAGTGTCACGGGGCGGCGAGCTTCACATGCACTGGGCCTTCTTCACAGGTACCGGCCTTGCTTCATATCGCCAGACGAGGGCCCCGCCTTGAGCCTCACTCTGCAGCCATTGACGGCGACCGGAAACCAAGGACGACGCCAATGGGGTAGAGCGGTCGCCAGCGGTTCCCCCGACGACCACGGGTCCTCCGCCGGGGGCATGCCATGGGGCACCTCCTCGGCGGAGGGCCTACCTCCTGAGAACACCTTGACCCGACCGCCGCGAGGGTGAGCCCGGATCTCGGCCCCTTTCCTGCAGCCCCCTGCACCCTCCTCCTGAGGGATAAGAGGCTGCAGCGTTGGGGCAGCCATCCGTTGCTGTGACCTATACCTCCTGCGACCCATGGTTAGCGTAACCTTGCTCCTGAGGGATGAGTGGTACCCGATAGTTGCTGCTGTCGGCGCGATTGTTGATGCTCTCTTGGGGTTCCTGAAAGGGCTCGGCTTCCGGCGCCTCCTCGTCCCAGCCGGGCCCGAGGAATGAGCCGTGACCTTCTTCCAGCTCGCACCATTGATCCACCATGCGGGGTACATAGGCCTCTAGGGCGACCACCTCATGGACCTCGTTGTAGTGCCCCGTATGCCATGCAGTGTGGCTTGGGGCGTCGCCTTGTATGTGATGACGCGATGGTCCGCCAAGGCCAAAGGCCGCGGTGCGCATCCCTTCGCCGGCCTGGGGAAGGGCCGGCGCGATCAGCCGCCCGGTGCTGGCGGAGGTGTTGGCGCTGGACTGGCCCTGGAGCCCGCCTGAAATCGCGTGGGCGCGCATAATGCCGTCGTGCGATCTGTCCTGGATCTGGGGCGGTAGCTGGATGTAGAAAGGGGGCGCTCCTGAGGCGGCGGCGTCCAGGAGCTCGGCCACTCGCTCCAACAACACGTCGCGGCCGCCTTCCAGCCAGCGGCACCGTAGTAGCTCTCGGGCCACCGTGAGCGCGGCCCTGGAGTTCGCCTACTCCCGTCGGGTGTATGGCGCCATGGCAGCGGCGTGGTTCGAGGCCCTTGCTACAGCCCGCACCTGCGTGGCATGAGGGCAGGCGGCGTCTGGTCGCGTAGCCCGCGTCCCGCAGCGCCCTGCGGAGCGCGAGCTGCCTGAGGCGCAAGGTTGAGGTCGCCCTGAGACGGCGACACGGTGTGGGCGGGCCACGCGGCCCAGCGGTCGGCGTTGGTAGCCGGGTTGCTTGACATCTGGGTAGCGAAGCGGCGGAACGCGACACGGAGGAAGGACTCCGGCGCACCCCTACCTGGCGCGCCAAATGTCGGATTTCGAGTTCCGGCAGACCCTTGAGGTTCGAACACTGGGGTGCGCACGGAGATCTCTCCCCTACCGATCTACGTCCGATCCTCTCGTGCGAACTAAGATGAAAATGATGAACAACACAAGAGACACGAGGTTTATACTGGTTCGGGCCACCGTTGTGGTGTAATACCCTACTCCAATGTGTGGTGTGGTGGATTGCCTCTGGGGCTGATGATGAATAGTACAAGGGAATAACAGCCTCGCGAGAGGTGTTCTTGAGCTGGTGCGATGACCTGCTAGGGTGAGTTCCGTCGCCTCTCTCTCTCTCTCTCTCTGCTAGGGTTCTATCAGATCTTTCCCCGTCTCTTTTCCCTCCTCTCCTTTGTGGAGGCTAGCTCTATTTATAGAGGCCCTGGGCCTCTCCCCAAATAATGAGCGGGAAGGGCGCCAACACTTGGCCATTTTGAAGGGGAACATATAGTACAAGTTATCCTGACCAAAGATGGTCTTCGGCTGCCAAAAGCACTTGTGATGACGCCGTCTTGGGCTCCACGGTGACCTCCGTCCTGCCGCTCTGCTGGTCTTGGTCTTGTTGCACCGTAATGGCAACCTTTGCCTGTGCTTGACCCCTTTGCACCAAAGGGGAAACAAGGACCCTGCGCAGGCCGGCACCCGCCTGGCGCCCGCCTGGTCTCGATCGTCATGGCTTGCATCATGGGTTCCTCGTGAGGTACCATTGCATTGATCTCTCTGCCTCCTCGCGAGTCTGCCTGATGAGGCCGCTCTTGAGGAAGCTTCCTATCGTCTGCCCCGCGAGGCTTGGCCCCTCGTGAGGGTCTTGAGCTTGGGTTGATGAAGATGGGCTGCACTGGGCCCCCACCTGAGCCACATCGCAGGCCGCAGGCAGGCAAGTCTGGGGACCCCCGTTCCCAGAACGCCGACAGGTTCCTCCTTCGAATACTTCATGGAAGATTTTGAACACAAGGATAGTGTCCGGCCCTGCAAAACAAGTTCCACTTACCACCGTAGAGAGAATAATATTTCCACAAATCTAATCTGCTGACGCGTTTTGACAGCACGACGTCATGTCATGGCCCGGTCCTTATCCGAACCGTTTTTCCCCGCCAGCCCTGCACATATTGCGAGGCGGTTTTCTTGACACGTCTTGTCGAAGCAAAGATCGTGTCCCCCTAATTACGGGATTCTCATCAATACGGACGTGGGTAACACACTCGTGCCCGTTGGCATGACTCCTCGATTTTAGGCGAGTCCAAAACGGCCGCGAGGAGGATGCTTGATATCCATCCTCTTTATAAAGAGGCCAAGACGTGTCCTTTTTTCCTCTCGTGCTCAATCGAATCCTTCCCCCGCCTCGAGTTCCAACAACCCAGGCTCAGGTCAGGCGCTTCGGATCTTCAACCATGTCCGGATCCAACCTCCAAGATCGGTGGATGCCTTCCTCTGTCACAAAGGAGGACATCAAGAAGCTGAGAGAGGCCAGATATCTGACCGCCGAAATTTCGCACAGGCTGACCGCCTGAGGGTAGGTCATCCCCACTCCCGAACCCAACGATAGTGTTGTGTTCATCTCTCACTTCCTCCGAGGACTAGGCCTCGCTCTGGATCCCTTTGTTAGGGGGCTCATGTTCTATTATGGGCTGGATTTCCATGATCTGGCCCCGGATTCCCTCCTTCACATCTCATCGTTCATCGTCGCGTGTGAGGCCTTTCTCTGCATTACCCCTCACTTCGGCATGTGGCTCAAGACCTTCAATGTGACGCCAAAGATGATCGAGGGGCGACACGCAGAGTGTGGAGGTGTCGTAATAAGCAAAAGTGTTGATGCACCATGGACAGAGGGTTCCTTCCTAGAGGTGTCCAGTTTGTGGCAGCGGGAGTGGTTTTACATCACAGCTCCCCGAAGTGCCAAGTGGGTAGCCGCCCCTGCCTTTCGCTCGGGCCCCCCACCACAACTGATGTCATGGATCAGCAGGGGGCTGAGCTGGGGTCCAGCAAAGGATGTGCCGATATTGCAAAGCCGCATCCGAGATCTCTTTGAGAAAGATTTCAGGCTGGTTATGGTAATGCAAGTTATGCTAGTTCGTCGAGTCCAGCCTTGCAAACGTCGACCCCTCCGTATGTGGGAATTCAACCCAGAAGGACCGCAAACCATCTAGCACTTCCTTGGCATGGCGCTCGAGGAGATGTACAAATTGTTCTTCGGACCCCAAATAGAGTGTCTGGATACCACCGAGGATGCGGGGTCTAAGCTACAACCGCCCTGCCACCCAAGTAAGTAATCCCATGGCCGAACACGCTGTCCTTTTTTTATCATGACATCTTTCTAAGAAGTCACTCTTTGACCAGGACTGGATAACAAAGGCAAAGATGATCAGGTGTTCGGCCCCCCTTCCCGAAGGCTTGGCCAATCCGGTACTGGACAAAATGCTCGAGCTGGTGCCTTATCAGGTGCCCTCAAAGGAAGATGCAGGGGGAATAAAGAGGCCGCAAGTGGGGTAATTAGCACCTCCGTGAAGGAGGATAATCAGGGAGAAGAATCTGACATTCCCTCTCCCCGAGGAAGGAAGAGGACCACCTCTGAAGATCCGGAAACAAAGGCTTCCAAACGGGGGAAGAAATCCTCGCCAGAGGGTCCTGCTTCGGAGGGTGTTCTTGCCGCACAATGTCCGCAAGGGGATCAGCCCTCTACCGAGATGTAAGTAATCAAAAAGCACTTTAATAGTGAAAATATCCCGCCTTACTTCTTAAGACAATAACCGAAGCTTATATCTTGTAGTTCGGATCGTAGCCCTTCTCGACAGAGTTCGTCTTCGGGGGATATTCTTCCGAAGATGATGGAGAGTGAAACACCTCCCCCTGCCACCCCGCCTCATGAGGCGAGCGACCCTGAAGTGTCGTCGCAGAGGGTTTCTCCTGATCCGCCAAGGCCAGAGGGTAATCCTTTGGCTACCCGGAGTCCTCAGTATTCGGCTCCTAAAGAGAGCAACAGAAAGAGTCCAGAACCGTACAGTGTGCGGTCGGACGCACTGAAGGATCTTCTGGAGCAAGCGGCCATCTCAGAAGCGCATCGTACGCTAATGGGTATGGTAATTGAAAGGATTTCATCCACTGAAAGCAGATTGCATGAAGCTTTTATGAGTCTGCTGAAAGGCTATGAGGTACATGAAATAGTGTATGTTTTTTACAGTGCCGCACATGTTAGGTGTGCCCTATGCAGATAGTAGCCCCTGAGACTCTGGTTGTCGTCGAAAACGGTGGCAAACAGAGGATCATAGTCCCAGGTAATAGCCAGACCGCCTTTATGTGCAGGTGACTGAAGCTCCAGTGGCTAGCCGGACTGATGGGTTTGTCGAGCTAAAGCGACAACTTGATGCGGCAGATGCCGACATCGTGCTTGTCAACAAGCGGCTTGACGAGGCACAGGGTGAGTGATTTCTCCGATGATCAACACATAGTAATAGGAGCATGATGCCAGTATCTTTAATATGTTGTGATTGCCGATGGAGCTGCCACTGTGGAGACCCTTCGGGCGGAACTTGCCCGAGCCAAGGAGCAAGCCAAAAATAGCGATGCGGCCGCTCTAAAGGCGGTCGAAGAGCTGAGGGCCAAACAGGCCGCCCATTGCCAGAGCAAGGAAAGAATGGCCGAGATGGCCGTTGAGTTGAAAGATGCCGCCGACCGTTACCAGCTTCATGAAGAAGGAAACCGTGCGAAGGCGACGGACCTAGAGAAGGCCATGGTAGCAGCCAAGGAAGCTCGCACCAAAATACGAGCGACGAAGGAGGAGCTGCATCAAGCTAGAGATATCGCAGCTGGGAAGCCCTTTTTGTTGCGGACTAAGTTCAAAGATCCGAAGTATGCACCTCTTGATCAACTATGGAGTTCTGCAGACTCATACGTGTATTTGGTAGCAAGTGTTGCTGATGCGGCCGAGTACTTCAAGGATCAAAAAGATCGTGAAGTGGAGAAGCTGTTCTGGTCACAGTTCCATGCTCTAGTGCGTCCGCTGCTGTTGAATGAGCGAATGGCCGAGTGGGCCGAGCTTCATAGGTTGTCTGGACTTGCCATGAGGTCTGTTGTGGATCATCTGTTGCCGGGAGGGCCAAGGACGGATAGTTACTTTAGTTTAGTGCAATAATTCCTTGGTGCTATGCCGCATATCGACGCTATGAAGAGGTCGGCGTGCATAGAGGGTGCGCAGATGGCACTTGCCCGTGTCAAGACATACTGGGCAGATATGGATGCCACCGCTATTGCAACACAGGGTTCGGCCATGGGCCGGGTGGCTGCCGAGCACTACTTTGAAGAAGTCCTTGCAGGCGCTCGTTCGATAGAGGCTCAATGCTCGAAGAATATTATGTTCCAGTGACAAGTACACCCATTGTAAAAACAATGTTTTATTGAGTTATCAAGGCTATGTTTATACTTTTGCCTGAAAGTATTATGATGCCTCATGTGCGGCCGTTTACGTAGATATGTATATAACCTGAAAGTTTGCAGTCGTTGGCTTCCGCCCCCATGCATATAATGCAGGGGTGTTCGCAAAGAACGCGTATTCACACTTGATCCAACGTCTTGGTCCATTAAGGAAGTGGTAGCGCAGCGAACGAGGCAATCGTACTATATTGCTTTAACACTTTCACTTAGCCATAGGAGTTTAACGGTGGGGCAACTATATAGCCCCTGGTACTTCTGCGCTCGTCCGAATACGGGGCGCGTATGTACATGACCGGGAAACGGCCCTTCGTTAATGCGGAGGAATACCGAAGATTCTGTTGAGTCATCGAGTGGCTGACCAGTCTCGCGCTTTATCATGACAGTCAGTTTTCAGCTTTCTCTACTGAGGTGCTCATCCGGATGAACCAGGGCACAATCGCAGTAGTTCTCCCAGTGCTACCTTAGCCGATATAGCGGAACATAAGGTACCAAAACGTGGGAGCCGGGAAAACCCAACATTTGACCAAAGACATGATTCGAAGCTGATGCATATAAGGCCAAACTCGCGATGCCGAATACTCCCTAAGGTATTCGGTCTTTATAACATATGTCGGGCTGAACAATGCCCTTAATAATAAACCCCTAGTGTGTAGGTACGTGCAATATCCTGACGTGGCCACATGCCAAGAACGTCAGTATCCTTCTCGGTTATATTGAGTATCCAGAGGATGTGAACAATAAGAGACAGTAAAAAAAGGTTTACGCAGGGTCTTAATCTGAAAAGAAACCTTTGAGCGGGTTCCTGCTGCATGTCTGCGCCTGTGTCTCCGTTGTGCCTTGTCCTGGACGGGTGTAGCACGATTGTCATCTGTAAAAGAGAAGAACTTAGGTGAAAGTTGTCGTGCCAAAAAATTGGTTATTATCAATAAACTATTAAAATTCATGATAAGTCAGGTTGAGCCGAGCTAGCCCTGATTACACGCGGGAAGCCCCTGGTACCGTTTATGAGGGTTTAACCATCAAGCCAATCTCATGTATTTGTAGTAATGTGCCGGACTGGTCTAACCGTGTCTGTGGTCTTGACGACCTGTCGTTTATTCTGGTTGCTGAGGTCGTCTAGTGCTCGGCTGTTAAAGCCGCCGCACATTCTTCCGCCCGTAGAGAACGCTCAATATTTCCACTAACGGTAATGGTGCCACGTGGACCATGCATCTTAAGCTTGAGAGAAGCGTAATGCGGTACTGCATTAAAACGAGCGAAAGCCGCTCTTCCGAGTGGTGCTTGATAGCCACTTTGGAATGGAGCGATGTAGTGTTGGAAATATGCCCTAGAGGCAATAATAAAATGGTTATTATTGTATTTCCTTGTTCATGATAATTGTCTATTGTTCATGCTATAATTGTATTAACCGGAAACTGTAATACATGCGTGAATACATAGACCACAACATGTCCCTAGTAAGCCTCTAGTTGACTAGCTTGTTGATCAATAGATGGTCATGGTTTCCTGACCATGGACATTGGATGTCATTGATAACGGGATCACATCATTAGGAGAATGATGTGATGGACAAGACCCAATCCTAAGCATAGCGCAAGATCGTGTAGTTCGTCTGCTAAAGCTTTTCTAATGTCAAGTATCTTTTCCTTAGACCATGAGATTGTGCAACTCCCGGATACTGTAGGAATACTTTGGGTGTGCCAAATGTCACAACGTAACTGGGTGACTATAAAGGTGCACTACGGGTATCTCCGAAAGTGTCTGTTGGGTTAGCACGAATCGAGACTGGTATTTGTCACTCCGTATGACGGAGAGGTATCTCTGGGCCCACTCGGTAAGACATCATCGTACTGAGCTCAATGTGACTAAGGGTTAGTCACGGGATGATGTGTTATGGAACGAGTAAAGTGACTTGCCGGTAACGAGATTGAACGAGGTATTGGGATACCGATGATCGAATCTCGGGCAAGTAACGTACCGATTGACAAAGGGAATTGTATACGGGATTGCTTGAATCCTCGACATCCTGGTTCATCCGATGCGATCATCGTGGAACATGTGGGAGCCAACATGGGTATCCAGATCCCGCTGTTGGTTATTGGCTGGAGAGTTGTCTCGGTCATGTCTGTATGGTTCCCGAACCCGTAGGGTCTACACACTTAAGGTTCGATGATGCTAGGGTTATTAGGAAGACTTGCATGTGATTACCGAATGTTGTTCGGAGTCCCGGATGAGATCCCGGACGTCACGAGGAGTTCCGGAATGGTTCGGATGTGAAGATTTATATGTGGGAAGTTGTCATACAGTCACCGAAAAGGTTTGGGGGCATACGAGTATTGTACCGGGGCCACCGGAGGGGTTCCGGCGGTCCACCGGGAGGGGCCACCTCTCTAGGAGGGCCTTATGGGCTGTAAGGGAAGGGAACCAGCCCCAACTGGGCTGGGGCGCCAACCCCCCAAGGGCCCATGCGCCTAGGGTTGGGGGAACCCTAAAGGGGGCGCCCCCACCCCCCACCCCCCCTTGGCTTGGGGGGCAAGCCCCCTCCCCCTTGGCCGCCCCCCTCTAGATCTCATCTAGAGGGGGCCGGCCCCCTTCCCCCTTCCGCTATAAATAGAGGGGCAAAGGGAGGGCTGCACCACCACATCCAAGGCGCAGCCCCTCCCCTCCCCAACACCTCGCCTCCTCCGCGTGAGCCTGGCGAAGCCCTGCCGGAGAAGTGCCACTCCATCACCACACGCCGTCGTGCTGCTGTTGGAGCTCTCTTCCTCAACCTCTCCCCCTCCTTGCTGGATCAAGGCGCGGGAGACGTCTCCGTTCCGTACGTGTGTTGAACACGGAGGTGCCGTCCGTTCGGCGCTAGGATCATCGGTGATTTGGATCATGACGAGTACGACTCCATCAACCCCGTTCTCTTGAACGCTTCCACTTAGCAATCTTCAAGGGTATGAAGATGCACTCCCTCTCTCTCGTTGCTAGTATATCTTAGATTGATCTTGGTTCATCATGAGCTAGGACTATGCGTAGATTCTATGCACGAGTAGAACACAAAGCAGTTGTGGGGGATGATTTGTTCAATTTGCTTACCGTTACTAGTCTTATATTGATCCGGCGGCATTGTGGGATGAAGCGGCCCGGACCGACCTTACACATACGCTTACGTGAGACTGGTTCCACCGACTGACATGCACTTGATGCATAAGGTGGCTGGCGGGTGTCTATCTCTCCCACTTTAGTCAGATCAGATTCGATGAAAAGGGTCCTTATGAAGGGTAAATAGCAATTGGCATATCACCGTTGTGGTTTTGCGTAGGTAAGAAACGTTCTTGCTAGAAACCCATAGCAGCCACGTAAAACATGCAACAACAATTAGAGGACGTCTAACTTGTTTTTGCAGGGTTTGCTATGTGATGTGATATGGCCAAAAGGATGTGATGAATGATATATGTGATGTATGAGATTGATCATGTTCTTGTAATTGGAATCACGACTTCCACGTCGATGAGTATGACAACCGACAGGAGCCATAGGAGTTGTCTTAATTTATTTATGACCTGCGTGTCAATGAAAACGCCATGTAATTACTTTACTTTATTGCTAACCGTTAGCCATAGTAGTAGAAGTAATAGTTGGCGAGGCAACTTCATGAAGACAAGATGATGGAGATCATGGTGTCATGCCGGTGACGATGGTGTTCAAGCCGCGCCTCAAAGATGGAGATCAAAGGCGCAAGATGATATTGGCCATATCTGTCAGGACCGGTTTTTCGGGATATTAATTTCCCAAAAGCGGCCCTTGTGCTCACCAGCCCCAGGATTACTGTTAGCTGATGAGACACCAACTTGTTACAGAAACTCCAAGCAAACTACAAAATATGTAGTACAAGACCATTCTGGCCTATGGGTACAACAATTGGTTTCTAGTGGTTGATGGCGGAAGCGGTTTGTGGATCATCAGCGTCTATGGGACTCCATTTCCCACAGGAATAGTTGACCAGGATAACTCCTATCTTCGCGAGGCTGCTATCTCCAATGCGTAGGCTCCGGGGCTGTCATCGCAACGTTCCTTTCCACGCAAGAAATCTAGCCAAGACAATAGCCAGGGACAAGCCAGTGAGTACTTTGAATGTACTCGCAAACATTAAGAACACATGTATAATATAGCCACTGATAATCATGCTTTGAAATATTCCATGATTACTTCGTCAGTCATAAATGAAGCTCATGATGCATGCAAGCAGGTTAATCATGTCATATATGAATATGCAATCAGTGAGTAGAAATAGAATGCACCGATCGGGTGTCTGAAGCGACGCCTCAAAAGGATAACAATATAAAGTATGCCTCAGTCGGGCGTCTAAGCGACACCACATAAAGGGCTTATAAGTAGATAAAATATCAAGCATGCCACAGTCGGGCGTCTGTGCGACACCGCATAAAGGGCTTATAAGTAAATAAAATAACAAGCATGCCACAGTCGGGCATCTATGCGACGCCACATAAAGGGCTTATAAGTAAATGAAATAACAAAACCTGCCACAGTCGGGCGTCTGAGCGACACCACATAAAGGGCTTATGTATAAAAATAATCATGGTGAATATCCAGGAGGTAGAACCGATACTCAATAATTCAAATAACATAAATGGTTAGTCCATAATAATAATAATCATAATCATCATACATCACAAGTCAGGATCAATATTCTGGTTTAATAGTTTTTCCTCCGAAGACCGACACTAAGACCGACACTTGACCCATCCAAAACTGTAGTCCTTAACCATGGACACGGCTATTCGAATAGGTATAATATCTCTGCAGAGGGTGTACTCTTTACCCACTAGCAACGGATTCCTTTAGTCCATCGGAACTAATTCCGTCTACAGTCTTTTAGTCGAAAACACGCCTGACTTGCACACACCAGCTTAACCTTACATGTGTCTGGAATCACCCAGACACCTGTTAAGCAAAACTCTAAGTGGGGAGGCTACAACCTCGCGTAGCATGGGATCAAATTTTTATCGCGCGCTCTAAGGGGTGGCCTCCCCTCTCGGTCCCAACCGGAAATGCACATGCCCCCGGACCAGGTGGCATGCCTACCAGCTACAACCTGTATCTTCCACCATGGCCTCTCTGCATGGTGTGTGCTAGGACAGGGGTTGACAACTTACTGAACCGTACCCTACCAACGGCAGGGGCAAGTGGTAGCACGAAACAACTATGGGGGTTACTGGAACAAGACTCAATCTACGGCCGACTCAGGAGGCTAAGTATTTCCTGCATGGTTAGCTCAAGAATTATATTTCACAGCCATTAGACACAACCACCACTTATCATACCTCCCCCTGCCCTATCGGTCATAACCGTCTCGACGAGGGACAAGCTCGTGTCTACACAAGACAGAGACTTTCCCGGGTCCTTCCCGGTAGGCATGAGAGGCATATGAGGGTGATTGCTATCACAAGTATGCCCATTTCCAACAGCAAGATTTTTCATTAATGCACTCAAGGTGTATGATCATATCGCCATATAAAAATAACCAACGCTTCATGTCGAGGTGGTGTTATAACCGTATCGAACAACCCACAAAACATTATGCCAGGGTTCAGAATGCTTGCCTTCAAGGTGTGGAGAGGTGAGGTGCACTCCAATATTTTTTTGAAAGCTCTCCTCTCTCTCTCCAAAACCCTATTTCGAAAATAGGCAAATAACACATACTTTAAAAACAGTACAAAAAGTTTTCCTAATTATTTTTGGAATAAATCTTAAAATAAACTCGGTGAAATTTGAGAGAGGTAGGAAAAAGAATCAATTCATTTGGACTTATATTTAAAAAGTTATAGCCAGTCAAAGTTTTGGTCAAATTCTGTTTTTAAAATAAAACAGAAAAGAAAACGTTTCAGATAAGAATACGCTTCCGGGGCAGAGGAGACGTACTTATGGGGTTTACGCCTTCACTTAAAACACGTCGAGGCGGGGCTGGGTCACTGACAGTGGGTCCACGGGGAACACTGGTCAGGTTTGACCAGTCGCCTCTCCGTCCTTTTTCCTCTGCCCGAGCAGGGGCGGGATTCCGGCGATCGTCGCCGGCGAACGAAGGCTCCTCGAGGGCATCCGAGGCCAGGGATGGATCCGCCACTCCTAAGCGGTCCTCTCGGTGGTCGACTGGCCGGCGGGGACGGAGGGAATCGTCGGCGGCGAGCTCCGCGGCGGAGGGAGCTTCGGGCATGATTGGGGGATTTGTCTCCGGTGGCTCCCGATCAAAATTGAGCTTGGGGCTGGACTCACGTGATGAAGAGAGGGCCTCTGGTGAAGAGAGTGGAGAGGGGGAGGCCCTGGTGGCGCCGGAGTGAACGAGGCAGTGGCGGTGGCCGTGGTTGCCGGAGAAGAAGAAGACGACCCCTCTGGTCTTTCTACTACTACGGCCGGATCGGGACGGAGTGTGGGAGGATGCTTGAGGGTTTGGTGAGCTTGGGGGGGTCCTTATATAGCGATCGGGGGCGGTTCCGATGATGGCCGAGGATAAGAACGCCGGCGACCGCCGTACTGTGCTGCAGGGCGACGTGGCGGCGACGAGGGCTTGCGGACAAGGCTGCGGATGAGCTTGAGCTGTTCAAGGGGGCAGCTGGCGAGCGCTGGTGGCTCGGGCGGCGCCGTCCACGGCAGAGGCTGCTGTGGCCGCCCGCTAGCCGCTGTTGCCAACCTGACGGCGACGTTGTTGGGCGCCAGGGGGGCTTGGCTGGTTCCTGCGAACGGATGAGGTCGGGGGTGTGGCTCTGCAGGTGAGCAAGGGCCGGGGCGCGACGCGGCGACATGAGCGCACACACGTGCAAAACGCGTGCTCTGGGCGTGCTCAGAGCACGCACGGGACGTGCTCGACAATATGCCAAGGCATGCTAGGGGCTTCCAAACCACAAGGGAGTTAGCAGGGTGAGGCAATAGGCTAGGTCAAGTCCATGGGACAAGCTGGTTTGGTCAGGGGATCAAGTTCACAATGTAAACTTGAAATCATGCCAAATCTGGTTGTGCACACAAGGTGTTTGACAAAATGCCAAAGGCATCTAGGCAATTCTTGGGGTGGCCAAATTCTCCAGATCAGGGTCTCTTTAGTTGAAAGAGAGGGTGGTGAGGTTAGTTTGACAAAATCAGAAACTTGTTAGTGCAAGTTTTGCAAAACATCAGTTTTGGACAGAAAGAAAAAGGCATGGTTTCATGATCCAGAAATCTTCCAATGGGTCCCTTCTTCTGGACTTAAGGGTTTTGCAAGGTGGGCTATAAGAAGGAGAAAACTCAAGGGTACTAGAGCAAATTAAATTAGGGTTGCTGTAGAAAAAGCCAAACTGGACCAGAAAGCAAAAGAGGTTGATTCACTCAAATTTTTCAAAGAACACCACTGGGTTTTTGCATAAAGTTGAATTACATACCACTACTAATATCCCACAATTTTGGTGGAAGCTAGAAAGAAATATTTAAATGGGTTGTAGTGCAAAATTGCCCACTGTACCAGATTTGAAAACTTGGAGTAGAGCTCAAAATATTAAGTGAATGAATTATATTTTTCCATAAAAGTGATTCAAAAATATCACATGACATCTCCAATTTTTGGTTGGAATTTTAGATAAATATATCAAGAGGTTGCAGTGCAAATTGGGTCCTGAAACTTAAAAAAACATTTCAAGGAATAAATCTCAGGGAGAATTAGTTATGCAATTAAATCCACTTTTAAGAGAAATGTTTTTCTCGAGGGGGAAAACAAGTCCAGTAATATATTTGGAAACTTTCACTTGGGATAAAACTCCATAAAAATCCAAGAAAGGATGGTACTGAAATCAAAGAAAACCGAGAAAAATGAAAAGTTTAATTTTCCTGGCAAAATTTTAATTAGTAAAACAAGGTTAAAATTTTGGGGTGTCACAACACTACCCCCCTTAAGAAAAATCTCGTCCTCGAGATTTGTTAAAAGCTGTTTTAAGAAAATATATGCAATAAAATGTGGCTACAGTGAGAGGGCAATAAGTGGTGTAAAACCACAGTGTGGAACACTGGCGCTGCGTGGAAAAATCTATGGTTAGGGGGGAAACGAGAGATTTCTACGTTGGATACAGTAAATTTAGAATAAATTCTAAATTTAAAATACGTTGGTCGTACCCGAGAGCACAGTGCTCTCCCTGGCTGACAAGTGGACCCGGGGCCCACTGTCAGCCTCTTCTTCTTCCTCTGGCTCTCTCTTCTTCCTCTCTCTCGCGCGCTTTCCCGCGCTTTCTCCACCGGTGACGTCTAGCGCGTAGGGCATCTAGGCCGTACCCGCGGTAGTGCGCGGCGTGCTAGCTGCCGGTGCAGCGTGCACTCACCTCGCGGGCCAGCGTGCTGTCGACACTACTCGTGGATTCGCCTCCGAACACCGGCGATCGAGTGACGAGCGGCGCTGGTGGACTTCGCCCACCGTACACCGAGTTCGAGCTATAAAACGGCCAAGGTGCTTCTCTCTTTTTCCTCACATTTGGCCTTGCTTCTCCTTCTGCTTCTTCCTCCTCCATTTCCGTTTACAGAAGCTAGAGACGAGGTTTTAATGGCGGAGGCGATGCCGGATTGGTACGTGATCCTGATGTGCGGAGGGCTGGCGGCATTGCTGGGACTCTCCGTGCTCATGTGTGCGATGATCCTCGATGATTGTCGTGATGCTGCCGCTCGAGTGTTGGCTCTCCGTGGTGGCGGTGATCACGAGGAGTAGGTGTGGTCTCGGGTGCTAACTGTTGTTGGTGTGCGGGAGGTAACTCGCATCCGGATGATTATCCACTAATCTCTCCTTCAGAGACTATGGTGGGTTAGGGGGATGATTAGCCAGATGCAACACGGTTACATGGTGTTGCAAGTAGTGTATGTGTTCGAGTGGTTGTGGTTGTGAGTCGGCTGCCGTGGTGCTGCGTGAATAAAAAATCCATGTCGTGAGGAGATATGTGCTGTATCAGCTCAGGGAAAAGAAATCTCACTCCAGGATTTTTCGCGAGAGGAAAATTTTGTTAATCAAGATTTACAATAGCAAAATTACTCATTACAATTGAAACCAAAAATCTATCTCATCGCACAAGATTTAGAATAACACGCATGAGTTACAACACTTAGCTAAATACACGAATAAAAGAACATAGTGGTGACGTATAGAATGAAAACGGCAACTGGACGGGGTCCCGAGAAAATGTCTCTGGTATTGGGGCGCACTCTTCTTCTATCGGGGGAAGTGGATTGATCAGTCAATGAACGCGTCTCTCCTGGCCGGGCCTCAGAGGTCTGCCGATGGCGATCTGAGGATTCAAATCAGCAAGGCTCTGGAGATAACCCATCACCCGCTGGGTCAAACGCTCTTGAGCGAAGACATACTGGACAAGGTTGACCAGTACTGGGTCTCTCTCAATTCGTCCACCGGGAAAAGATGTCACTTCCCCAGGTGCTGCATGGCTCGGAAAGTAATAATACCCTCGTTTGCTGGCATAGGGTACCGCGAACCAAAGGCGAACAATCGCTTCGTGTGCAGCCGCTTCTATGGCCATCTGTGGAGTTGGCATAGATTTCCCCAGGAAGGAGACTTCTGTTGGGTCTTGATTTGAGTCTACGGGAGGGATGTGCACTACTGCCCAATATTTCGAGGTGGATGAGGTGATCCTCGACTTGAGCAACTCATACTGGGGTGGCTGGGTAGAACCCATGGTACTGCAGGTAAAGTCCCACAATATTTTAACAAAGCTACCTGGGGTTGCATCTGGGGTTCTCAGATAAATGCTAGGCCTCGACATGGCAAGAAATGGTTGTGAGGGTTGCGCACAAGATGAGGGGTACTCGGCAAGGTCACAAGGTGTCCCTTTTATAAAGCAACTGGGCTAGGTTATTTACCGCGGTGAAGGGCAACTAGTTTGCTGGTTCTACTCTCATGGGGGTCGGGGTCAAAGCCACAGATACACACATCTCACAAAAGTGACTTGTTACTGTGGGTGCCGTCGGGGTTGGTTTTGGTAGCTACGCCCGGAATTAAAAATGTAATCGTACATTAACACACTTATGCACAGCTACTTTAAAAATAGGGGCGCACAGGCATGCAACGTTGTGGTAATACGAGGTCACATAATTACTGGGTGTGGACAAGCCGAGACTGGGTACTACTTGAGTGGCCTAGTCCACCTCGTTTATATCTAAGTGGGCGTGCCTTGTGGACGCCGAGGCATCTCCATTGGCTTCACCATCGGGATTGGCCGGAGGGGGTTGAGGAACTTCAGGGTCGGGGTAGCGATGGTGACCATCACGGGGATTGTTGGCCACAATCCCGTTGGGGTGGGTTCCCAAAAGGCGACAAAGCACTTCTGGGGTCATCAAAGCACCTTTGGTTGACGGCTGGGGCTGACCTCAAGGTCTCGATCGGTTGTCCGAATAGCACGACTGGGTTGTTGGTGTCGGGCTCAGCCACTCTTCTTGCTGGGGGTCAGCGGATCAGTTCTCCACGAGTTGCGATCAGATCTAGGGTGATTTGATCGAATAGTCCCTCTAGTGCACTTACATAGCGCACCAGATGCAATAATGCAGGATCCGTCTCGTGATCTCCGTTGGCAACTTGTGGTGGTCTACCATACCCGTCACGGCTGGGGTAGTAGTAGAAGGAGCGACAGTTAACTCGGGGTGACAAGTGCCGGAGTTGAACTATGGCTTCTCGAGCAGCTAGTTGGATGGCTTGTGGCTCAAAGGAAGTTGTCCTTCCAGTGAACCTGTAGGGGCGTTCTGGTGATAGACCCCCACCATAGACGTGCACAGTGGCCCAAAATTGACGGCTCTCACCGCTCATGGACCCTTGGTACACAACATATTCTGGGGGCTCTTCTAATGCAAAGGCACGGCGGGTGAGGTTTGCTAGCACGGTCATGAAACCTCCAAGGTTGGTTGCTGTGGTCTCATTGTGAACAATGGGTCCTGGCATTTTAGCTTGGTTTGGGGTTAGAGGCTGTGCTGTGCTGGGTTGAGGCTAGCGTGCCCTTTTATAGAAAAAGGGGAGGGAGTCTTCCTTCGCACGCTTGCGAAAAAGACTATTCAGTGGCCGGTCAATGGAGGGTGATCGACAGGCTAGGCTGATAGGTTGGGCACCGACTGCCACAAGGTGTCGGGTCACTGTGTGGCTATCTTGCATGGGAAGCTTGGCCGGGGTTTGGTTAATGTCTGGTGGGTTGGTTTACCTAGGTTTTTCGACCCGGCTAAGATAGGATTAGCTAATGGTCAGCCTGGCTCTGATACCAAGTTTGTCAGGACTGGTTTTTCGGGATATTAATTTCCCAAATCGGCCCTTGTGCTCACCAGCCCTAGGATTACTGTTAGCTGATGAGACACCAACTTGTTACAGAAACTCCAAGCAAACTACAAAATATGTAGTACAAGACCATTCTGGCCTATGGGTACAACAATTGGTTTCTAGTGGTTGATGGCGGAAGCGGTTTGTGGATCATCAGCGTCTATGGGACTCCATTTCCCACAGAAACAGCTGACCAGGATAACTCCTATCTTCGCGAGGCTGCTATCTCCAATGCTTAGGTTCCGGGGCTGTCATCGCAACGTTCCTTTCCACGCAAGAAATCTAGCCAAGACAATAGCCAGGGACAAGCCAGTGAGTACTTTGAATGTACTCGCAAACATTAAGAACACAGGTTAATATAGCCACTGATAATCATGCTTTGAAATATTCCATGATTACTTCGTCAGTCATAAATGAAGCTCATGATGCATGCAAGCAGGTTAATCATGTCATATATGAATATGCAATCAGCGAGTAGAAATAGAATGCACTGATCGGGTGTCTGAAGCGACGCCTCGAAAGGATAACAATATAAAGTATGCCTCAGTCGGGCGTCTAAGCGACACCACATAAAGGGCTTATAAGTAGATAAAATATCAAGCATGCCACAGTCGGGCGTCTGTGCGACACCGCATAAAGGGCTTATAAGTAAATAAAATAACAAGCATGCCACAGTCGGGCATCTGTGCGACGCCACATAAAGGGCTTATAATTAAATGAAATAACAAAACATGCCATAGTCGGGCGTCTGAGCGACACCACATAAAGGGCTTATGTATAAAAATAATCATGGTGAATATCCAGGAGGTAGAACCGTCCCAGGGATACTCAATAATTCAAATAACATAAATGGTTAGTCCATAATAATAATAATCATAATCATCATACATCACAAGTCAGGATCAATATTCTGGTTTAATAGTTTTTCCTCCGAAGACCGACACTAAGACCGACACTTGACCCATCCCGGACTGTAGTCCTTAACCATGGACACGGCTATTCGAATAGGTATAATATCTCTACAGAGGGTGTACTCTTTACCCACTAGCAACGGATTCCTTTAGTCCATCGGAACTAATTACGTCTACAGTCTTTTAGTCAAAAACACGCCTGACTTGCACACACCAGCTTAACCTTACACGTGTCTGGAATCACCCAGACACCTGTTAAGCAAAACTCTAAGTGGGGAGGCTACAACCTCGCGTAGCATGAGATCAAATTTTTATCGCGCGCTCTAAGGGGTGGCCTCCCCTCTCGGTCCCAACCGGAAACGCCCATGCCCCCGGACCAGGTGGCATGCCTACCAGCTACAACCGGTATCTTCCACCATGGCCTCTCTGTACGGTGTGTGCTAGGACAGGGGTTGACAACTTACTGAACCGTACCCTACCTACGGCAGGGGCAAGTGGCAGCACAAAACAAGTATGGGGGTTACTGGAACAAGACTCGATCTACGGCCGACTCAGGAGGCTAAAGTATTTCCTGCATGGTTAGCTCAAGAATTATATTTCACAGCCATCAGACACAACCACCACTTATCATACCTCCCCCTGCCCTACCGGTCATAACCATCTCGACAAGGGACAAGCTCGTGTCTACACAAGACAGAGACTTTCCCGGGTCCTTCCCGGTAGGCATGAGAGGCATATGAGGGTGATTGCTATCACAAGTATGCCCATTTCCAACAGCAAGAATTTTCATTTATGCACTCAAGGTGTATGATCATATCGCCATATAAAAATAACAAACGCTTCATGTCGAGGTGGTGTTATAACCATATCGAACAACCCACAAAACATTATGCCAGGGTTCAGAATGCTTGACTTCAAGGTGTGGATAGGTGAGGTGCACTCCAATATTTTTTTGAAAGCTCTCTTCTCTCTCTCCAAAATCCTATTTTGAAAATAGGCAAATAACACATACTTTAAAAACAGTACAAAAATTTGTCCTAATTATTTTTGAAATAAATCTTAAAATAAACTAGGTGAAATTTGAGAGAGGTAGGAAAAAGAATCAATTCATTTGGACTTATATTTAAAAAGTTATAGCCAGTCAAAGTTTTGGTCAAATTCTGTTTTTAAAATAAAACAGAAAAGAAAACGTTTCAAATAAGAATACGCTTCCGGGGCAGAGGAGACGTACTTATGGGGTTTACTCCTTCACTTAAAACACGTGGAGGCGGGGCTGGGTCACTGACAGTGGGTCCACGGGGCCAACTGGTCAGGTTTGACCAGTCGCCTCTCCCTCCTTTTTCCTCTGCCCGAGCGGGGGCGGGATTCCGGTGATCGTCGCCGGCGAACGGAGGCTCCTCGAGGGCATCCGAGGCCAGGGATGGATCCGCCACTCCTAGGAGGTCCTCCCGGTGGTCGATTGGCCGGCGGGGATGGAGGGAATCGTCGGCGGCGAGCTCCGCGGCGGAGGGAGCTTCGGGCATGATTGGGGGATTTGTCTCTGGTGGCTCCTGATCAAAATTGAGCTTGGGGTGGACACACGTGATGAAGAGAGGGCCTCTGGTGAAGAGAGTGGAGAGGGGGAGGCCCTGGTGGCGCCGGAGTGAACGAGGCAGTGGTGGCGGCCGTGGTTGCCGGAGAAGAAGAAGACGACCCCTCTGGTCTTTCTACTACTACGGCCGGATCGGTGAGGGAGTGTGGGAGGTTGCTTGAGGGTTTGGTGAGCTTGGGGGGTCCTTATATAGCGATCGGGGGCGGTTCCGATGATGGCCGAGGATAAGAACGCCGGCGACTGCCGTACTGTGCTGCAGGGCGACGTGGCGGCGACGAGGGCTTGCGGACAAGGCTGCGGATGAGCTTGAGCTGTTCAAGGGGGCAGCTGGTGGCTCGGGCGGCGCCGTCCATGGCAGAGGCTGCTGTGGCCGCCCGCTAGCCGCTGTTGCCGACCTGACGGCGACGCTGTTGGGCGCCAGGGGGGCTTGGCTGGTTCCTGCGAACGGATGAGGTCGGGGGTGTGGCTCTGCAGGTGAGCAAGGGCCGGGGCGCGACGCGGCGACCCGAGCGGACGCACGTGCAAAACGCGCTCAGAGCACGCATGGGACGTGCTCGACAATATGCCAAGGCATCTTAGGGCCTCTAAACCACAAGGGAGTTAGCAGGGTGAGGCAATAGGCTAGGTCAAGTCCATGGGACAAGCTGGTTTGGTCAGGGGATCAAGTTCACAATGTAAACTTGAAATCATGCCAAATCTGGTTGTGCACACAGGGTGTTTGACAAAATGCCAAAGGCATCTAGGCAATTCTTGGGGTGGCCAAATTCTCCAGATCAGGGTCTCTTTAGTTGAAAGAGAGGGTGGTGAGGTTAGTTTGACAAAATCAGAAACTTGTTAGTGCAAGTTTTGCAAAACATCAGTTTTGGACAGAAACAAAAAGGCATGGTTTCATGATCCAGAAATCTTCC
This sequence comes from Triticum dicoccoides, assembly GCF_002162155.2. NCBI lineage: Eukaryota > Viridiplantae > Streptophyta > Magnoliopsida > Poales > Poaceae > Triticum > Triticum dicoccoides. The sequence continues at coordinate 539,712,988 of NC_041390.1, forward strand.
AAAGGGTCCCTTCTTCTGGACTTAAGGGTTTTGCAAGGTGGGCTATAAGCAGGAGAAAACTCAAGGGTACTAGAGCAAATTAAATTAGGGTTGTTGTAGAAAAAGCCAAACTGGACCAGAAAGCAAAAGAGGTTGATTCACTCAAATTTTTCAAAGAACACCACTGGGTTTTTGCATAAAGTTGAATTACATACCACTACTAATATCCCACAATTTTGGTGGAAGCTAGAAAGAAATATTTAAATGGGTTGTAGTGCAAAATTGCCCAATGGACCAGATTTGAAAACTTGGAGTAGAGCTCAAAATATTAAGTGAATGAATTATATTTTTCCATAAAAGTGATTCAAAAACATCACATGACATCTCCAATTTTTGGTTGGAATTTTAGATAAATATATCAAGAGGTTGAAGTGCAAATTGGGTCCTAAAACTTAAAAAAAACATTTCAAGGAATAAATCTCAGGGAGAATTAGTTATGCAATTAAATCCACTTTTAAGAGAAATGTTTTTCTCGTGGGAGAAAACAAGTCCAATAATATATTTGGAAACTTTCACTTGGGATAAAACTCCATAAAAATCCAAGAAAGATGGTACTGAAATCAAAGAAAACCCAGAAAAATGAAAAGTTCAATTTTCCTGGCAAAATTTTAATTAGTAAAACAAGGTTAAAATTTTGGGGTGTCACAATATCATATCACTTTATGATTTGCATGTGATCTTTGTCATGTTTTTACATCTTATTTGCTTAGAACGACGGTAGCATAAATAAGATGATCCCTCATTAAAATATCAAGGATATTGTTCCCCCTAACTGTGCATCGTTGCTAAGGTCCGTTGATCCAAAGCACCACGGGATGATCGGGTGTGATAGGTTCTAACATTCGCATACAACGGGTGTAAGCCAGATTTACACACGCAATACACTTAGGTTAACTTGACGAGCCTAGCATGTACAGACATGGCCTCGGAACACGGAAGACCGAAAGGTCGAACATGAGTCGTATAGTTGATACGATCAACATGAAGATGTTCACCGATGATGACTAGTCCATCTCACGTGATGATCGGACACGGCCTAGTTGACTCGGATCATGTATCGCTTAGATGACTAGAGGGATGTCTATCTGAGTGGGAGTTCATTGAATAATTTGATTAGATGAACATAATTATCATGAACATAGTCAAAAGGTCTTTGCAAATTATGTCGTAGCTCACGCTTTGGTTCTACTGTTTTAGATATGTTCCTAGAGAAAATTTAGTTGAGATTTGACAGTAGCAATTATGCGGACTGGGTCCGTAAACTGAGGATTGTCCTCATTGCTGCACAGAAGGATTGTGTCCTTAATGCACCGCTCAGTGTGCTGAACCTCGAGCGTCGTCTGTAGATGTTGGGAAACATCTGACATACACGTTTTGATGGCTACGTGATAGTTCAGTGCGTAATGCTAACGGTTTAGAATTGTGGCACCAAAGATGTTTTTTCTAAACATCGCAGAACATATGAGATGTTCCAAAGACTAAAATTGGGATTTCAGACTAGTGCCCACGTCAAGAGGTGTGAGACCTCTAACAAGTTTCTTAAGCCTGCAAACTAAGGGAGAAAAGCTCAATCGTTGAGCATGTGCTCAGATTGTCTGAGTACTACAATCGCTTGTATTGATTGGGAGTTAATCTTCCAGATGAGATAGCCATGGTTCTCCATAGTCACTGCCACCGAGCTATTAGAGCTTCGTGATGAACTATGACATATCAGGGATAGACATGATGATCCTTGAGTAACTCATGATGTTTGACACCGTGAAAGTAGAAATCGAGTAGGAGCATCAATTGTTGATGGTTAAACCACTAGTTTCAAGAAGGGCAAGGGAAAGAAGGGATACTTCATGAAACGGCAAATCAGTTGCTGCTCTAGTGAAGAAACCCAAGGTTGAACCCAAACCCGAGACTAAGTGCTTCTGTAATGAGGGGAACGGTCACTGAAGCAGAACTACCCTAGATACTTGGTATGAGAAGGCTGGCAAGGTCGACAGAAGTATTTTGAATATACGTTATATTATTTTGTACTTTACTAGTACTCCTAGTAGCACCAGGGTAATAAATACCGATTCGGTTGCTAAGTGTTAGTAACTCAAAACAAAAGGCTGCGGAGACTAGCTAAAGGTGAGATGATGATATGTTGGAAGTGTTTCCAAGGTTGATGTGATCAAACATCGCACGCTCCCTCTACCATCGGGATTGGTGTTAAACAGAAATAATTATTATTTGGTGTTTGCGTTGAGCATAGACATGATTGGATTATGTTTATCGCCATACGGTTATTCACTTAAGGAGAATAATGGTTACTCTGTTTATTTGAATAATACCTTCAATGGTCTTGCTCCTAAAATGAATGGTTTATTGAATCTCGATCGTAGTGATACGCATGTTCATGCCAAAAGATATAAGATAGTAATGATAGTACCACATATTTGTGGCACTGCCATTTGAGTCATGTTGGTATAAAACGCATGAAGAAGCTCCATGTTGATGGATCTTTGGACTCACTTGTTTTTGAAAAGATTGAGACATGCGAACCATGTCTATTAGTAGACATGCATGAAGAAACTCCATACAGATGGATCATTTGGACTCACTTGATTTTGAATCACTTGAGACATGCAAATCATACCACATGGGCAAGATGACTGAAAGACCTCGTTTTCAGTAAGATGGAACAAGAAAGCAACTTGTTGGAAGTAATACATTTTGATGTGTGGAGTCCAATGAGTGTTGAGGCACGCAGTGGATATCGTTATGTTCTTACTTCATAGATGATTTGAGTAGATGCTGAGTATATTTACTTGATGAAACACAAGTCTGAATTATTGAAAGGTTCAAGTAATTTCAGAGTGAAGTTGAAGATCGTCGTGACAAGATGATAAAATGTCTATGATATGATCATAGAGATGAATATCTGAGTTACGAGTTTGGCACACAATTAAGACATTGTGGAAATTGTTTCACAACTAATACCGCCTGGACCACCATAGTGTGATGTTGTGTCCAAACATCATAACTGCACCCTATTGGATATGGTGCATACCATGATGTCTCTTATCGAATTACCACTATCGTTTATGGGTTAGGCATTAGAGACAACCGCATTCACTTTAAATAGGGCACCACACAATTCCGTCGAGATGACACCGTATGAACTATGGTTTAGAGAAACCTAAGCTGTCATTTCTTAAAAGTTTGGGACTGCGATGCTTATGTGAAAAAGTTTCAGGCTGATAAGCTCGAACCCAAAGCGGATAAATGCATCTTCATAGAATACCCAGAAATAGTTGGGTATACCTCCTATTTCAGATCCGGAAGCAAAAGTGCTTGTTTCTAGAAATGGGTCCTTTCTCGAGGAAAAGTTTCTCTCGAAAGAATTGAGTGGGAGGATGGTGGAGACTTGATGAGGTTATTGAACCGTCACTTCAACTAGTGTGTAGCAGGGCACAGGAAGTTGTTCCTGTGGCACCTACACCAATTGAAGTGGAAGCTTATGATAGTGATCATGAAACTTCAGATCAAGTCACTACCAAACCTCATAGGTCGACAAGGATGTGTACTACTTCAGAGTGGTACGTAATCCTGTCTTGGAAGTCATGTTGCTAGACAACAATGAACCTACGAGCTATGGAGAAGCGATGGTGGGCCCGATTCCGACGAATGGCTCGAGGCCATAAAATCCGAGAGAGGATCCATGTATAAAACAAAGTATTGACTTTGAAAGAACTACTTGATGGTCATAAGGCTGTTAGGTGCAGATGGATTTTAAAAGGAAGATGGACAATGATGGTAAGTGTCACCATTAAGAAAGCTTGACCTGTCGTTAAGATGTTTCCCAACAAGTTCAAGGAGTTGACTATGATGAGACTTTTTCACTCGTAGCGATGCTAAGAGTCTATTGGAATTATGTTAGCAGTTACTGCATTATTTATGAAATCTTGCAGATAGGATGTCAAAACATTGTTTCCTCGATGATTTTTCTGAGGAAAGGTTGTATGTGATACAACTAGAAGGTTTTGTCAATCCTGAAAGATGCTAACAAGTATGGAAAGCTCCAGCAATCCTTCTAAGGACTGGAGTAAGCATCTCGGAATTGGAATGTATGCTTTGATGAGATGATCAAAGATTTTTGGTTTATACAAAGTTTATGAGAAACTTGTATTTCCAAAGAAGTGAGTGGGAGAACTATAGAATTTTTGATGAGTATATGTTGTTAACATATTGTTGATCAGAAATGATGTAGAATTTCTGGAAAGCATGCAGGGTTATTTGAAAAGTGTTTTTCAATGGAAAACTTGGATTAAGCTACTTGAACATTGAGCATCAAGATCTATAAGGATAGATCAAAAACGCTTAATAGTACCTTCAAATGAATACATACCGTAACAAGATTTTGAAGGAGTTCAAAATAGATAAGCAAAGAAGGAGTTCTTGGTTGTGTTACAAGGTGTGAGTATTGAGTAAGACTCAAGACCTGACCATGGAAGAAGAGAGAGAAAAGACGAAGGTCATCCTCTATGCTTTAGACGTAGGCTCTATAGTATGCTATGCTGTGTACCGCACCTGAAGTGTGCCTTGCCATGAGTCAGTCAAGGGGTACAAGAGTGATCCAGGAATGGATCACATGATAGCTGTCGAACTTATCCTTAGTAACTAGTGGACTAAGGAATTTTCTCGATTATGGGGGTGGTAAAAGAGTTCGTCGTAAAGGGTTACGTCGATACAAACTTTGACACTAATCCGGATGACTCTGAGTAGTAAACCGGATTCGTATAGTAGAGCAGTTATTTGGAATAGTTCAAAGTAGCGCATGGTAGCTGCATCTACAAGATGACATAGAGATTTGCAAAGCACACATGGATCTGAAAGGTTCAGACCCATTGACTAATAAACCTCTCTAATAAGCAAGATATGAACAAACCCTATGGGTGTTGGATTCATTACAATCACATAGTGATGTGAACTATATTATTGACTCTAGTGCAAGTGGGAGACTGTTGGAAATATGCCCTAGAGGCAATAATAAAATGGTTATTATTGTATTTCCTTGTTCATGATAATTGTCTATTATTCATGCTATAATTGTATTAACCGGAAACCGTAATACATGTGTGAATACATAGACCACAACATGTCCCTAGTAAGCCTCTAGTTGAATAGCTCATTGATCAATAGATGGTCATGGTTTGCTGACCATGGACATTGGATGTCATTGATAACGGGATCACATCATTAGGAGAATGATGTGATGGACAAGACCCAATCCTAAGCATAGCGCAAGATCGTGTAGTTCGTCTGCTAGAGCTTTTCTAATGTCAAGTATCTTTTCCTTAGACCATGAGATTGTGCAACTCCCGGATACTGTAGGAATACTTTGGGTGTGCCAAACGTCACAACGTAACTGGGTGACTATAAAGGTGCACTACGGGTATCTCCGAAAGTGTCTGTTGGGTTGGCACGAATTGAGACTGGGATTTGTCACTCCGTATGACGGAGAGGTATCTCTGGGCCCACTCGGTAAGACATCATCGTAATGAGCTCAATGTGACTAAGGGTTAGTCACGGGATGATGTGTTATGGAATGAGTAAAGTGACTTGCCGGTAACGAGATTGAACGAGGTATTGGGATACCGACGATCGAATCTCGGGCAAGTAACGTACCGATTGACAAAGGGAATTGTATACGGGATTGCTTGAATCCTCGACATCCTGGTTCATCCCATGATATCATCGTGGAACATGATCGAGCCAACATGGGTATCCAGATCCCGCTGTTGGTTATTGGCCGGAGAGTTGTCTAATACGTCTCCAACGTATCTATAATTTTTGATTGCTCCATGCTATATTATCTACTGTTTTGGAATATATTGGGCTTTGTTTTCCACTTTTATATTATTTTTGGTACTAACCTATTAACCGGAGGCCCAACCCAGAATTCTTGTTTCTTGCCTATTTCAGTGTTTCGAAGAAACGGAATATCAAACGGAGTCCAAACGGAATGAAACCTTCGGGGACGTGATTTTATCACCGAACGTGATCCAGGAGACTTGGACCCTATGCCAAGGCATCAGAGAGGCGGTCACGAGGGTGGGGGGCGCCCCCCTAGGGCGCGCCCCCTGCCTCGTGGGCCCCTCGGAGCTCCACCAATGTACTTCTTCCTCCTATATATACCTGCGTACCCCCAAGCGACCAGAATAGGAGCCAAAAACCTAATTCCACCTCCGCAACTTTCTGTATCCACAAGATCCCATCTTGGGGCCTATTTCGGAGCTCTGCCGGAGAGGGCCGTCATCATGGAGGGCTTCTACATCATCATAGCCTCTCTGATGAAGTGTGAGAAGTTTACCTCAGACCTTTGGGTCCATAGTTAGTAGCTAGATGGCTTCTTCTCTCTTTTTGGATCTAAATACAAAGTTCTCCCCCTCTCTTGTGGAGATCTATTCGATGTAATCTTCTTTTTGCGGTGTGTTTGTTGAGACCGATGAATTGTGGGTTTATGATCAAGTCTATCTATGAATAATATTTGAATCTTCTCTGAATTCTTTTATGTATGATTGGTTATCTTTGCAAGTCTCTTCGAATTATCCGTTTGGTTTGGCCAACTAGATTGGTAGTTCTTGCCATGGGAGAAGTGCTTAGCTTTGGGTTCGCTCTTGCGGTGTCCTTTCCCAGTGACACAAGGGGCAGAAAGGCACGTATTGCATCGTTGCCATCGAGGATAACAAGATGGGGTTTATTTCATATTGCATGAATTTATCTCTCTACATCATGTCATCTTGCTTAAGGTGTTACTCTGTTTTTAACTTAACCTCTAGATGCATGCTGGATAGCGGTCGATGAGTGGAGTAATAGTAGTAGATGCAGAATCGTTTCGGTCTACTTGTCACGGACGTGATGCCTATATACATGATCATGCCTAGATATTCTCATAACTATGCTCAATTCTGTCAATTGCTCAACAGTAATTTGTTCACCCGCCGTAGAGTACTTATGCTCTTGAGAGAAGCCACTAGTGAAACCTATGGCCGCTGGGTCTATTCTCATCATACCAAAAATATTATATCTATCAGATCTCACTCTCGTAAGTGACCTTGAAGGGATTGACAACCCCTAATCACGTTGGTTGCGAGTAGCTATTGTTTTGTGCAGGTACGAGGGACTTGAGTGTGGCCTCCTACTGGATTGATACCTTGGTTCTCAAAAACTGAGGGAAATACTTACGCTACTCTGCTGCATCATCCCTTCCTCTTCGGGGAAATCCAACGCAAGCTCAAGAGGTAGCAAGAAGGATTTCTGGCGCCGTTGCCGGGGAGTCTATGCAAAAATTCAACATACCAAGTACCCATCACAATCCCTATCTCTCGCATTACATTATTTGCCATTTGCCTCTCGTTTTCCTCTCCCCCACTTCACCCTTGCCGTTTTATTCGCCCTCTCTCTCTCTCTATCCTCCCTCTCTTTTCCTCTTGCCTTTTTGTTTGCTCGTGTGTTGGATTGCTTGTTTGTCGCGATGGCTCAACGTTAGGAAGTTTATGGTTTTGCAATTCAAGCATAATAATTTCTTTAGAAATGAGCTTAAGGAACAAAAAACTTTTATGAGTTATATGAATAAAGAGCTTGATGATATGTCTAAAGAATTTGATGGTATAAGATCCCAAATTGCTCGTCTAGAAAACATGACTGCTGAAATTTCGGATATGCAAGCCACCTTAGTCAATAAGATGGCCGCTAAACTGAATTCCTATGATAATCAAGGTGAAGATCTAAAAGTTATTTATGTGTCTCCTATTAAATCTTTGTTTTGCAATATGAATCTTGATGAAACTGAATATGATCTTCCTCTACCTAGAAGACATTCTAAAATTCGGAGTATTTAGATCTTTATGATGAAATTGATGAAAGTGGGATTGAAAGAAATAAAAATCTAGATGTTGCTAAACCCACTATATTGGATTTCAAGGAATTTAATTATGAAAGTTTCTCTTTAATTGATTGTATTTCCTTGTTGCAATCCGTGCTAAATTCTCCACATGCTTATAGTCAACATAAAGCCTTCACCGAACATATTGTTGATGCCTTGATGCAATCTTATGAAGAAAAACTTGAGTTGAAAGTTTCTATCCCTAGAAAACTCTATTATGAGTGGGAACCAACTATTAAAATTAAAATTAAAGATCATGAGTTTTATGCTTTGTGTGATTTGGGTGCTAGTGTCTCTACTATTCCCAAAACTTTGTGTGATTTGCTAGATTTTCGTAATTTTGATGATTGCTCTCTAAACTTGCATCTTGTGGATTATACTATTAAGAAACCTATGGGAAGGATTAATGATGTTCTTATTGTTTCAAATAGGAATTATGTGCCCATAGATTTCATTGTTCTTGATATAGATTGCAATCCTTCTTGCCCTATTATTCTTGGTAGACCTTTCCTTAGAACGGTTGGTGCGATTATTGATATGAAGGAAGGGAATATTAGATTTCAATTTCCATTAAAAAAGGGCATGGAACACTTTCCAAGAAAGAAAATAAAATTGCCATATGAAACTATCATGAGAGCCACTTATGGATACCTAGATCTATCCTCGCTTTTATGCCTAGCTAGGGGCATTAAATGATAGCGCTTGTTGGGAGGCAACCCAATTTTATTTTTATTCCTTGCTTTTTGCTCCTGCTTAGTAATAAATAAATTATTTAGCCTCTGTTTTGGTTGTGTTTTTTGTGTTTAATTAGTGTTTGTGCCAAGTAGAACTGTTGGGAAGACTTGGCGAAAGTCTTGTTGAACTTGCTGTAAAAAACAGAAACTTTAGCGCTCACGAGAACTGCTGTCATTTTTATTTGAAGAGTGCTATTTAGTTAATTCTTACTGCAGATGATTAATAGATAAATTCCTCACTTCCAGAAATTTATTTTGGAATTTTTGGGGTTCCATATCTTGCGCTAGATACAGATTACTACAGACTGTTCTGTTTTTGACAGATTCTGTTTTTCGTGTGTTGTTTGCTTATTTTGATGAATCTATGGTTAGTAAAATAGTTTATAATCCATAGAGAAGTTGGAATACAGTAGGTTTAACACCAATATAAATAAATGATGAGTTCATTACAGTACCTTGAAGTGGTCTTTTGTTTTCTTTCTCTAACGGACCTCACGAGTTTTCTACTTTAAGTTTTGTGTTGTGAAGTTTTCAAGTTTTGGGTGAATTCTTTTGATGGATTATGGAACAAGGAGTGGCAAGAGCCTAAGCTTGGGATGCCCATGGCACCCCCAAGATAATCCAAGTACACCAAAAAGTTAAAGCTTGGGGATGCCCCGGAAGGCATCCCCTCTTTTGTCCACTTCCATCGGTAATTTACTTGGAGCTATATTTTTATTCACCAACATTGTCGTGGAATTGTCACGGCAGATGTCCTAGTGTGAGGACTTAGTCGTGAGGCCAACGCATCTATGCAGTAGCTTGAAGGGTTTGGTCGGAATCGAGAGATGCACGGCGGATCAACACACAAGACAAGGATTTAGACAGCTTCGGGCCCCGGGAAACATCATCCGGTAACAACCCTACATGCTGTTTGAGGCTAGGTCTCATTATCATCGCGAAGGAGTCGCTGTAAACCGGCTCTCCTCTTTGTCTCTAGCCCAAAGATTGTTTCTTCTTGCTTGTAGCCTCTCCCTCCTTGGGGAGCCCTGCCCCTCCTTATATATGTTGAAGGGGCGGTTTACATGTGGAGTCCTACTAAGATTAGGTTTAGTCTATCTCTAATACAAACCGGATACGAGTCCTGGTCTTAACTCCTTGTAAGGTAAATATTCCTCATGCCTTTCTCTTAAATCAGCCCACCATAGTATGAACCGGCCTTCATGAACCGCCCGTTGGGCCACCGAGTCTTGTCGCTCCTCTGACCCGCCTGCCGGATTACCAATGAACCATAAACCGCCAGGTCCAAACGGGTGGCCAGTGAATCGTCAAGTGTTAGCCGGGTCTCAAGTAAAACCGCCAAGTACAGCCGGATTATACTTCCGGCCGGTTAATGCCACGGGGTATATCCTCGACATTAGCCCCCAGTTTAATTTGGATTTAAACATGTTAAACTGATCCTGTAAAACAAACACAAGAACAAATTTCATAGGTTGTGCTCTGGGTAAAGAATTCTTGTAGACCGGCTCCTGATCATCCTTAATTCCTTGCCATTTCCGTCTTCTAGAAAATCTAGGTCAATAAGCCAACTTCATACTCAATTTGCCGACATTGGTTTGTCACCGAGAAATATTGAAGAATAACTCCTTTGACTCAGCTCCCAAAGCACCGGGTTAAGAAATATGGGCCTGAAAATACTTATCTGATATTCAGCCAGTTTGAAGATGTAAAACTTGCCGGTTTAATATTACCAAAATGGCCGGTTTATAAATATTGATAGCGCCGGGTCATAATTGTTGTCGACACCGGGTCATGTAAGTGATCTTCCTGATTTGCTCAAAACTGATAAAATGAAGATGTTCCTCCTTTATATGCATAATACCTGTAGCCCCCAAGTCTTAAGAGGAGAACATAGTGATAACTTAAGACTTGCTCCAATAAATGTTTCAACCTTGAAGAAATCCGGTTTGTTCATCTCAATCATATAAACTGAATACTCCATATATGTAGCCCCCAAGTGCCGGGTTGTCATGCTTGCAGCAACCTGGAACTTGCAATTGCTTATAAAAACTTCAATCAGTGTAGCCCCCAAGGGCCGGGTCATTATGCAATAATGAGCAGGGACTTTGTAAGTATAATCTTGTAAACTTTGAACAGCAACGTGTAGCCCCCAAGGGCCGGCTTAGTAAGATAATACTGAACCGGGACTTGATATATATATACTTTAATGAAAATAACATATTATAATGTAGCTTCCATCGTAGGGCTTGAACCCACGTCCACAAGGTTAAGAGCTTTGTGCTTTACCAACTGAGCAATGGATCCTTCAATATTATGGACGAAAACTTTTGTACCTTGAATTGTTGACAGGAGCAATTGGTAGCCCCCAAGGGCCGGCTCATTATAATATGATGAGTCGGGTCTTCAATAAGACTAGTAAAAATGACTTTGCATTAGCCCCCAACTGTCATGGTGCATGCTTGCAGCGACATGAGACTTGCATGTAATCTCAATTTGAATAATGTAGCCCCGAAGTGCCGGGTCGTAAGCCTGCAGCGACTCAGGACTATTCCTTCCATTGTAGAATAAATCATATCCTTTGATAAAATAATAGCCATTGCACTAAAGCGACTTTGAAAACCTCAATAATACCGGTTATTAATGATCATAATAAAATCCAGCCGTGTTGGCTATTTCAAGATAATATAATCCGGTATGAAAACCTTATTCATTCAATATCATAAGGAAAATTCAGCCAAGTTTGGCTATTTGAATAATATAACCCAATAATTTATAAGCACCTGATTCCAAATATATGCTGGCGACTTATAGTCCAAAGCCAGGCCGGTTTAATAAACACCGGATCATACTACCGGTTTAATAAACACCGGTGATTTATAATCATGCTTTATTCAACCTGTTTCTGCATAAAACAAGTTTAAAGTGTCCTGGCGGTTTACCACCGGACGGGTCATAATGCCCAACATATAACCTGGGTTTATAACCAAGGCTGCATTTAGAATAATCAAATATGAAATATATCATACCTGTGACATTGAATCACATCATTGGTTTACCAACTTCTTTTTTAGTAAGGGTGATAACCCAAATCTCGAGTACTGATAACTCCTTCCATATTGTGCCGGTTTATGATAAAACCGTGCCGGGTTGTGATAAACACCGTGTTACTCCATAAGAGGATATTAACAACAAGGATCAAACTGGGCAAATAGTCTCCGGATTGACATGAACTGTGTTCCGTCAATTGATTGATTAAAAAACTTTGTCAGTTTAAAAAAACACAATGAAAAGCAAAAAAAACCTTTCAAAGAAAAGTGTGAAGCAAAAGCAACGACAAAAGCAATGATCAAATGGCGTTACCATGGCCAAACACGACCAAGCTCCAGTTAGGTGTAACTATGGTTCTAGTCGGCCAGGTCCCCAAGTGATTCTGTGGCATTTATGCCGACCAAATGGCGTGGTCATGGTTCGGGTTCGACCAAGCCCCCAAGTGATTCTGTGGCCTTAGGCCGACCAAGAGGCATGACTAGTTTAGACATGACCAAGTCCCCAAGTGATCTGGTGGCTTTCGCCTATCAAGAGGCATGGTATTGGTTCGGACACGACCAATCCTCCAAGTGATATAACACGATGCTTTTAGCAAAGCGAACTCAAGGGGTAAACCGGAGGCCGCTTTAGAGCAACTCCGTGTAACCTCACATGATGTAAAACACCAGAGACCCCGCTTTATGAAGCAGAAACCCCCATGTAATCAATAATATGTCAGGCCAGTAAGGCGGAATATCCATGTTTGAACCGCGCATCGTGGCAGCAGGTCCTCTTTGGCAATTTTTAACTTTTTGCAAGAGATAAATTCTTCTTGAACCAGATGTTAAACCGGATATTGAGAGCTTCAAAGCTTTATGGGACACATCTTTCCCTTGAACCGGATTTTAAACCGGAATCTTCATTTTTAGCCGGAAATTTTCTGACGGCCTTCAAACTCGAACTTGCAAGAAGTTAATTCCCTTTTGAACCAGACATTGTTAAACCGGATTTGAGCGCTTCAGAGCTTTGTAGGAGAATATTTTTCTTGAACCGGATTGGAAACCGAAATCATTTCTGATGACCTGGAACTTCATCGAGCCGGGATTTTATAACTGTCATATACTTTCTAAGCCGGAAATTTTCCGACGGCCTTTAAACTTTCATCAATATAACAGTAGCCTCCGGGACCGGGTTATCTTTCCCTCCATCGTCCTGGGGTTCTTAAATTTGCTGAAACTGGCAAGATTCGCTGAGTCATGTCATTGTAGCCTCCAAATCTCAAAGGTGACTCGAGGAGCTGGCTTGAGACTCCCCATATTTGACCATTATATAAACCGGCATAACTTGTATATCATTGGTGTTGATAGCACGATGTGAATCCATAGAAGGTTGAGGTGACTGCGGCGGGTTGTAAATGATCCCATATGAGCCGTGTTAGCAACTCGGCCAATGGTTTCCTCCAACTGACGATTTGAAGTTAAAACTGTAGTGGCAGCGACTTGTGCGCCTGCCCATTGAACCATCCAGTGCAAACAGCGGTTTGATGATAATTTATCTCCAATTTGAAAGAAAATCGGGCTACCCAAGTTGTGACTTGCTCATACCCAATAAACAGCTCATGCAGACAGGTGCGGCCCGGTATGTTGATGTAGACTAGGCCGCGAGAGACGGACGACAAAAGCGACCGCAACATCAGAGGCAGCTTGGATAGATGAATCGGCCGCGGCATTGTAAACCGGTGCGGACGGGGTAAATCTTCACCGGTGTTGTAAACCGGCATAGACGGGCGGGTTAATCGTGGGTGCGGTCCCGATGAGTCGAAGTAGTCCGGGCCACAAGGGCGGCGTCTTGCACACATATTCTTTGATCATTGTGGAACAGTCATATGCTAGCACATGACAGTAATTACGCAATTCATATATCCATGATCCGGCCATCGACTTTGCAATGACCAATTGTCCTGCATATAACATGCAAATACCAAAGTAATTGCTCTCTGACAAAAACAATATGTGCTAAATTATACTTAAAAGGATATCACCTGATTTGTTTGGATGACGGACAATGAGTCAATTGCAGGCATGGCAAGCCGCGCGGACGGCGAGTCAATCGCAGACGTGGTAAGCCGTGCGGACTGCCGAGTTGATGTAGACCGGGCTACAGGAGCGGCGACTTACGCACGTTCGTTCATCGGGTAGTGTGGCACGAACGAAACACTGGACCAGAATGTTGCCAGTGCGTGCTCCATACCCGCAGTATAACATGACCTTTGTCATAAATAATTGTCCTGCATGAAATATTGCAAGACAAAGTAATTGCTCTTTTAAAGAGATTTAATATATAACTAGAAAGTAGATAAGGCAGATAGCACCTGGTAGTATCGTGCAGTGGACGTAGCAGTTCACAGCAATTAGTACCAGATCAATCAACTAGTACTAGTGCTTCTGTAGCAACAGTAGTAACACTAGTAACCAAGGCGTACGGTATCCTTGATCTTCACGTGCATTAAGTAGTACCAGTAGTTGACGTGACTTATCTTGATCAACATGGAAGCAGCAATGTTCAAACCTTCGTGTTAAATCGCCATCTCCGTGTTGCTGAGTCGCTGGCGATACAGTGGTTTATTTTGACTCCAACCCATCACCTCGCAGCGGGCTGGAGAGGCACAGTGCAGGCGGTTCTCAACCGGGGGTATGTAGGCCTGGAACGGAGACGGCCGGCGGTTTGGAGCCGGAGGCGGCGCAAGATACAGCGGTGAGGCACACTGGCGAGGGAAAAACGCATCGTAGCCATATCCACTTCCGAATCGTGGCCGTATCCACTTCCTGGTTGTGGTCATCTTTTCCTTTTCCTGATACGATTTCCACTGTTGAAAGCTGCCAGTGCTCCAAAATCGATCTAACTTTGGTTTATCTCTCGGTCTCGTCAGCTCGACATCTTTTCAGCGACCGGCGGCACACTTTTAACTCTGATTTGTTTAAACTTTCAATTGTGACTGATCACACGGAGTTGACGTAGATCCTTCTGAACCGTCATTTTTTATCCAAAAATCACGAACTCCTCGATCCCTCGGAACTAGCTAGTGTCGCAAGCACGTGGAGATGAGTCGCTGCGAGGAGAGTCTGGTAAGGTAGGCCAATCGAGGCGATGGTTTGCGACAGTGGAGACTTCCAGGCGAAATCGGTGGCTCAGCAGCGATCCTTCAACAAGGCGGAAGCGAGGGCGGTTCGGTAGCAGAAACCGAGCGCGTGTTTCAATCTGGTTCAGGGTCGTGACCACCTCTTGCGGGCCTAGGACTTGAAGCAGGCACCGTGGCAGCGATTTAGTTTCTTCATCGGACAGCATAATCGAAATTGATCTGTACAGATCGCCTGGTCGCATGCGGCAGTACACACAATCCTACTTGATCTTGAATTTTGTGAATAAAATATTTCTACTTGTCCGTGGCTTGTAGTAGATGAACGACGAACTTGCTGGCTCTGGCCTAAAAACTGTATTACGTCGGGTTGCTCTGTAAGATTGTTCCATGTCAGCTCTTCTTCATCTGATTACATCGCGAGCTTTCAATTCCTAGGAGAGATCCCTCCAAGAACTCAACACCACCGTGTGCAGGCCCCACAGTGGGCGCCAACTGTCGTGGAATTGTCACGGCAGATGTCCTAGTGTGAGGACTTAGTCGTGAGGCCAACGCATCTATGCGGTAGCTTGAAGGGGTTGGTCGGAATCGAGAGATGCACGGCGGATCAACACACAAGACAAGGATTTAGACAGCTTCGGGCCCCGGGAAACATCATCCGGTAACAACCCTACATGCTGTTTGAGGCTAGGTCTCATTATCATCGCGAAGGAGTCGCTGTAAACCGGCTCTCCTCTTTGTCTCTAGCCCAAAGATTGTTTCTTCTTGCTTGTAGCCTCTCCCTCCTTGGGGAGCCCTGCCCCTCCTTATATATGTTGAAGGGGCGGTTTACATGTGGAGTCCTACTAAGATTAGGTTTAGTCTATCTCTAATACAAACCAGATACGAGTCCTGGTCTTAACTCCTTGTAAGGTAAATATTCCTCATGCCTTTCTCTTAAACCGGCCCACCATAGTATGAACCGGCCTTCATGAACCGCCTGTTGGGCCACTGGGTCTTGTCGCTCCTCTGACCCGCCTGCCGGATTACCAATGAACCATAAACCGCCAGGTCCAAACGGGTGGCCAGTGAATCGTCAAGTCTTAGCCGGGTCTCAAGTAAAACCGCCAAGTCCGGCCGGATTATACTTCCGGCCGGTTAATGCCGCGGGATATATCCCCGACAAACATGATATGTGTTTTGCTTGGAGCGTCTTGTATTATTTGTGTCTTTGTGTTTTAGTATGCCACAATCATCCTTGCTGTACACACCTTTTGAAAGATCCATACATGCATTAAAATTTGATAGAGTACTCTATGTGCTTCACTTATATCTTTTTGAGCTAAGTAGTTTTGCTCTATGTGCTTCACTTATATCTTTTTGAGCTATGTAGTTTTGCTCTATGTGCTTCACTTATATCTTTTGAGCGTTATAATTTTGCTCTATGTGCTTCACTTAGATATTTTAGAGCACGGTGGTGGATTTGTTTTAAAGAAACTATTGGTCTCTCATGCTTCACTTAAATTATTTTGAGAGTCTCTTAATAGCATGGTAATTTGCTTAATAATAATAAGCTTGGTATTCAAGATTTGTGAAACTTTCTTTTGAGTGTGTTGAATACTAAGAAAAGATTGAAGCATCATAATTGTTTTGAGATATGGAGGTGATAATATTAAAGTCATGCTAGTTGAGTAGTTGTGAATTTAAAGAATACTTGTGTTAAAGTTTGTGATTCCCGTAGAATGCACGTATGGTGAACCGTTATGTGATGAAGTCGGAGCATGATTTATTTATTTATTATCTTCCTTATGAGTGGCAGTCGGGGACGAGCGGTGGTCTTTTCCTACCAATCTATCCCCCTAGGAGCATGCGCGTAATACTTTGCTTTGATAACTTCTAGATTTTTGCAATAAGTATATGAGTTCTTTATGACTAATGTTGAGTCCATGGATTATATGCACTCTCACCCTTCCACCTTTGCTAGCCTCTCTAATACCGCACACCTTTCGCCGGTATCATACACCCACCATATACCTTCCTCAAAACAGCCACCATACCTACCTATTATGGCATTTCCATAGCCATTCCGAGATATATTGCCATGCAACTTTCCACCGTTCCGTTTATTATGACACACTCCATCATTGACATATTGCATATTCCGGTACACCGCTGGAGGCATTCATATAGAGTCATATTTTGTTCTAAGTATCGAGTTGTAATTGTTGAGTTGTAAGAAAAATAAAAGTGTGATGATCATTATTATTAGAGCATTGTCCCAGTGAGGAAAGGATCATGGAGACTATGATTCCCCCACAAGTCGGGATGAGACCCCGGACGAAAAATAAAAATAAAATAAAAGAGGCCAAAGAAGCCCAAAAAAAGCGGCCATAAAAAAAGGAGAAAAGGCCCAAATAAAAAAATATAAATAAAAAAATGAGATAAAAAGAGAGAAGGGACAATGTTACTATCCTTTTACCACACTTGTGCTTCAAAGTAGCACCATGATCTTCATAGTAGAGAGTCTCTCATGTTATCACTTTCATATACAAGTGGGAATTTTTCATTATAGAACTTGGCTTGTATATTCCAATGATGGGCTTCCTCAAATTGATTTAGGTCTTCATGAGCAAGCAAGTTGGATGCACACCCACTTAGTTTCTTTTTGAGCTTTCATATACTTATAGCTCTAGTGCATCCATTGCATGGCAATAGCTACTCACTCACATTGATATCTATTGATGGGCATCTCCATAGCCCGTTGATACGCCTAGTGTAACGCCCTCGATGCGGCTATATCTCCCACGTGTCGAAGCACGACTTAGAGGCATAACCGCATTGAAAGCAATGTCGCAAGTGAGATAATCTTCACACAACCCATGTAATACATAAGGGAAAGAGATACATAGATGGCTTACAATCGCCACTTCACACAATTACATGAATAAAGCATTACATCATCCAGATACAATCAAGGTCCGACTACGAAACCAAAATAAAAGAAGAACCCCAAATGCGACAAAGGTCCCCGGTCGACCCCAACTGGGCTCCACTACTGATCAACTAGAACGAAAACAACACAAAGGACAAGATCTTCATCGAGCTCCTCCGTGAGCTTGGTTGCGTCATCTGCACGGTTCAACGGCACTTGCAAGCTGGTTTTGGAAGTATCTGTGAGCCACGGGGACTCAGCAATCTCGCACCCTCGCAATCAAGACTATTTAAGCTTATGGGTAAGGTAAAGGTATGAGGTGGAGCTGCAGCAAGCGACTAGCATATATGGTGGCTAACATACGCAAAAGAGAGTGAGAAGAGAAGGCAAAGCACGTTCGAGAAAGTATGATCAAGAAGTGATCCTAAAACAACCTACGTCAAGCATAATTCCAACACCGTGTTCACTTCCCGGACTCTGCCAGAAAGAGACCATCATGGTAACACACGAAGTTGATTCATTTTAATTAAGTTAAGGTTCAAGTTATCTACAACCGGACATTAACAAATTCCCATCTGCCCATAACCGCGGGCACGGCTTTCGAAAGTTCCAATCCCTGCAGGGGTGTCCCAACTTAGCCCATCACAAGTTCTCACGGTCAACGAAGGAATAGACTTCCTCCCGAGACATTCCGATCAGACTCGGTATCCCGGTTCTACAAGACATCCTCGACAATGGTAAAACAAGTCCAACAAAGCCGCCCGATGTGCCGACATCCTGATGGGAGCTGCACATGTCTCGTTCTTAGGGCAACACCGGATAGGTCTAGCTACGAGTAAAACCATCCCTCAAGTTTCCCCGAGGTGGCCCCGCAGGCTGCCCATTTCGGACCAACACTTAGACAAGCACTGGCCCCGGGGGGTAAAATAAAGATGACCCTTGGGCTGGCCTAACCCAAGGGAAAAAGAGGCTAGGAGGCGAATGGTAAAACCAAGGTTGGGCCTTGCTGGAGGAGCTTTATTCAAAGCGAACTGTCAAGGGGTTCCCATTATAACCCAACCGCGTAAGGAACGCAAAATCCGAGAACATAACACCGATATGACGGAAACTAGGGCGGCAAGAGTGGAACAAAACACCAGGCATAAGGCCAAGCCTTCCACTCTTTACCAAGTATATAGATGCATTAATTAAATAAGATATATCATGATATCCCAACAAAATATCCATGTTCCAAACATGGAACAAGCTCCAATCTTCACCTGCAACTAACAACGCTATAAGAGGGGCTGAGAAAAGCGGTAACATAGCCAAACAACGGTTTGCTAGGACAAGGTGGGTTAGAGGCTTGGTTCAACAATATGGGAGGCATGATAAGCAAGTGGTAGGTATCACAGCATAGGCATAGCAAAAGAGTGAGCAACTAGCAAGCAAAGATAGAAGTGATTTCGAGGGTATGGTCATCTTGCCTGAAATCCCGCAAGGAAGAAGAACGAGTCCAAGAAGAAGACAAACGGACGTAATGGAATGAATCCTCACAACACGACGTTACCGGAACCAACTCAAAGAAGCAAACACCGGAAAGAAGCACACAACGTAGTAAACAACCAACACATAAACATGGCATGATGCACAACCAAGTATGATGCATGTCCGGATTAAAGAGGCATGGCATGGCAAAGAGCACACACAATCCTACAAATTAAGTGGAGCTCAATATGCAACGAGTTGCATATTGACGGAACACCACATCAATTATTTAGTTCTCTCTCGGTTAGGTACTCAAAAATATTAAATGTTGGTTAACATGGCAAGAGGTGAGGCATAACAAAAATACACCATCTAAACAATTTAAATGGGGCCGGGTATAACAAATAACGAATCCGGTAAATCCCCATATGCATTAGTAATATATTGCAACAACAATTTAAACATTTTAATTGTTGTTGTCATGATGCGGATGACATGAACAAGTTTATGCAATTTTTATTAAAAATTTGACAAGAGCATTATGAAGCATTTGTCACCGTGGTGGAAAGGAAAGGGGTGCCACGGCAACGATAACGAAAACGGTACAACGGCAGCGTTCCGGTTCCGGTAACTCGATTGAGACACCGATGCAAAGGAGAAGGGTGCGGATGCATGCAAAAGATGGTGGGCGCTCCCGGATTCCGGGGGTCCCACGAGTTAGTGGCATGGAAATGAGTGACAAAACAGACACGGTGCAGACAAAGGGTGCATCTCATCCCACATGCATTCATTCGTTCACGGGCGTCGTCTCGGGGTTATACCTTCGAGGTGAGACTTTTCAGAACGGATCAAGTTCGTAGAGGGAAGTAGGCGTTCTCGCAACGGCGGTAGTGGAAGTAGTCGTTCTCGCTTCGTAGATGTTCGGGGTCACGACACGGAACTTGATGTCCACGGGGTCTTCCGCGATGGTTGTGGTACATGTTTCGTAGACATTTGTGGTCGCCGATAGTTGTACATAGTCGTTGTTGGACTTGACGGATCCGATGACTTTGGGGTTCACCGTTGGACTTGACGAAACCCACGGCAACGGAGAGGTACGCGTCGGCGGTAGTGGAAGTAGAGGCTCACGACGTCTTGTCGAAAACCACGGCGGCGGTAGTTGTACACGATCGATGGTAGTCGTTCACATTCGTATTGGTACTTGGTGCCATTGTGTCTCGAGTACTTGATGGTTCCGGTCGGGACAACAAAACGTAGTCGACCGTGATGATGTTTCGGTGCGGACCTTAGCGAACCAAAACAAGGCAGCACCATGGCGGGGAGGTGGCGTGCCCGTTTCGTTTGTCACAGGAAAACACGGTAGCAGCAGGAATGACAGCTCTGGTGTGGGGCTGCCCGGTTCTCGCCGGAGCCATGGCCAGAGGCGGGCGGCGCGGCTTCCTGAGGAGCCCAGGGCGGCCATGCTGGAGAGAGAGGCGCAGGTGGGAGGAGGCGCCCTCGTGTGTGCCCGCGGCGTCGAGCACGGGAGGAGGGCAAGGCCATGATGTGGCAGCGGGGAACTTGGCAGAGCTGGCCATCCATGGCTGAACCAAAAATGCACGGTGCGCAGGCAAAGGAATGAGGAAGCAGAGGGGAGGCTTCGTGCGGAGAAGAGTTGGCAGGGCGCGGCGCTTGCCAGAGTCGAGGCCGAAGGGGACGGTTCGAGGGTGGTGATGCCATGGCCGAGAGGGAGAGATGGGTGTCGAGGGAGAGAAGTGAATGGCGCATAGAGCTCTCCCTCCCTTTTCTGACTCCAGGTGCGGCGCAGGAGGAGGACTCGGCCGCGAGTCGACGAGCTCGACCAGCAGGGTCGGGCGGCGGAGCGATGTGGCATCCGGGCGTCGAGGCGGGGCGCGGCGGCCATGGAGGTGGGGTGCATCATAGCGGCAAGACGACGATGACTGCAGGCGCCGGCGGCGGGCCGGATCGAGGAGGAAGGAGGCTCGAGCTGATGGCGATGGGGATCGGGCTGCTCTCTGTGAGTGCGAGAGAGAAGGTGAGAGGAGAGAGCAAGGGGGGTCGAGGAGATGGCTCTGGCGGCGGTGAGGGAACGAGGGAAGGAGTTCGAGGGAGAGGGTAGCGAGGGGAGATGCTGGGCCTAGGGTTAGGGACTGTAGCGGGGCGCTGCTAGGCCTAGGTGGGCCGCGGGGATGGCGCCTGCTTGGCAGGTTGTAGCTGGGCTGGGAGGCCCAGCCGGGCACTTCTCTCTCCCATCTCATTCTCTTTACAAAAAAACAAAGAAATAAAAGAACGGAAAAGAGAGAAGAGAGAAGAGAAGGTTAGAGGAAGAATTTGGGCACGGGGGTAATTTTTATGGACTCAGAAAAATGTGCACGGTCGGGGAAAATAGAAAAGGTCAAGTTTGAAAGATTAAATTCAAATTCCTTTGAATTTAATTCAAAAGGTTTGATCTGGGACAGGTTTATCAAAGTGCCCAAAGATGTTGAGAATTTAGGTGCAGCTCCGGAAAATGATGAAAGAAATATAAGGCAAGGTTAGAGAGTCAACACTTGAAGAAGAAAAAGGCCAAGGGATTTAATATGCAAGTGTGTTAAGGTGAATTCCAAAACAATGGAATGGTTTTATATAGCTCCCTAAATATTGGGAGGATATGTTATAAAGAGAATCACCATGTGAATACCCTCGGTTTAAATGGATCAAAGATGCATGCCATTTATTTAGTTGAGTTGCAAAAGATTTATGAGATGATGGCATGATGACATGATGCAATGCAAAAATAAAAGGGCAGGCACAAAAGAAACACACAGAAAAACCCAGAACATATGGAACTATTCTCGAGCATCGGTCTTGGGGCGTCACAACACTCCACCACTACGAGAGGATCTCGTCCCGAGATCTAGGATGGCACCGGAGAAAAACGGAAGAGGAAGAGAAAAGGTAAAACTAAGTTGCTTCTATGACCAATGAGTGAAACCAAAGAACCTTCCGAGGTTGAACAAATTGAAAGAAAGAAAACAACGAAGATGAACAAAGTTGAAAACACTCCATTAGAACAGAGGAACAAGGAACATTACTAGAACCTTGTAGGTTGAAAGATATAAGAAAACGGGTTGCAATGGACAAGAAGTACATGCAAGCACTCCGGTAGAAACAAGATGTACAAGGAGCGATAAGGATCAATTACGACAACACTCCGGTTGGGAATGGAAGGTAAAGGATATGAGCTTGGCAAAATGAAAGCACTGGGATGAGAGTCCGGTTAGAAGAGGAATGATAGACACAACACTCCGGTTAAAAGGATAAGCACGAGAAGAACATGATCTTTGACAAAACGAGATGATGGGTGAAAAGAACAACATCACAATGCCTCCAGAATGAAAGAATAGAATAAAGATAATTGAAATAAAAGAATGGAGAAGAAAATGCCAACTTCTGCCACAAAAGAGCTTGAAAAGGCATCTTTAGGAGAAGGGTCGAACGGAGTTGTTGGAACACCAACAACGAAAAGAAAACACTTGATATGGTCTTATGGAATACATCTCAAATTATGAGGTGACAACCTACCACTCACGGGAAAAAGAATTGGATTGATAAGGACAGGTAGACGAGAAGCTATCTCACCGGGAGGATAAATGAAGAACTTGGATCATTGATAAACACCATAAGAGTGACAGTCCTTAAAGGAAAGCTTTAGGTGAAATATAACCCAAGATAACTCCAACGAAGAGGTTGATGGATTTAATATATCTCATTCTTAACAACATGTGAATCATGGAACATGAGCTCAAATTATCAAGAATGACATAATACCACCTCCAACGATACGGTAGAAAGAATTTCACTCCAGATTGCAAGATGAAGAATGCTTGAACTCCTCTGAAAATAATCTTGATGAACGTTTCAAGAACGGATTAAATCCTTGATGAATCATTATGTAGAGCCTCCATGAAGATCTCCGTTAAACAAAAGAATGATCAAACGGAAAGGAAGAGAAGCTGAAAACACAAGCTGAAACCTTGTACCGATTTAGATGAATCTCTGTGGTGAAACAATTGAAAAATGTTGGAACTCCGGGAAAAGAGGAGATGAAACAATTGAAATCAGGAATTTGATGAGCCCCCGGAATATGGAATTGAATTTACTCGATGAAGCAAGAATAAGAATTACATTATGCTTATCCTTCACCATTTTAAATTGATGACAAGCAACGGATTTGACATATTACTTATTCTCATCGAAAGGATTAAATATAAATATAGCTCAAACTTTAGGAAGGTCTTCAACGAACCACCAGAAGGATTGAAAACAACGAATAAATTGATATGATAACGAATGACGAGAACTCTTGAACGAACCACCGTAAGAATTAAAAATGAACGAAGAGAAGATAAAGAAACACCGGGAAGAATTATGAAATGAACGAAGATGCTTGAGAGGATTTAGATACCAGTGAAACGAAGAGATCATGAACTGATTAGAGACTACTTGAATGATGCACCGGTAAGATTTAGAGAAAGAGAGCTGAAAGCTGAGAATGAATACTTCTGAGGTGATGGGCTCCGGAGAAACAAACTGAAAAGAATCTTGAATTACCCCGGATGGGTGAAAAGAATTCTCACAATCGAATACAATTATGAGAGGATGGCAATAAGCTGGAATCACGAATCTTGAAGAGAATGGAGCAATATATGGAGGAACAAGTCTTCTTCGGTCTTCAAAATCTGAGAATGACAACGAGAAACACCACCAAGAATTGCTGGGACACTCCGGGATAAAAATGGAAAAGGTTGAGCCAACGATGAAAGAATTTGACGGATCTTGGAGAAAGACATATGACTGCTGAAAATTCATTCTTACGACAAACTTTAGAAGATTTGAGGAAAAACTCCGGTAAAATAATAAGAGTCAGGTAAGATCCTGGAGAATGACCTGTGGGTTAGGGCCCACTCAAAAGAAACACCATTGGAATGATTACTTGAAAAGGAGAATGCACCGGTTGAATAAAAAGGCTTGAATGATATAACATTCTCGAAATAGCTTGAATGAAAGAAGAGTGGATACACGAATCTTCCGAGATATCTTTAGCACTCCGGAACAAAAGAATAGCAAGCGGGGAAGATTAAGAGGTGCACCGGCATAAGTAGGCATTGGGCAAAAGACAAGGAGTATGCTCAATACCAAGCTTGAATTGAATCCACCAGAGAAGAAAAGGAACGAATAATGATAACTTGAAGCTCCGTTAGTATCTTCTTGAGAATCACCGGATAAGAACATTGAAAGGAAAGAAAGAAGAGAATTCACATCAATAAAATGATACTTGATTGAGATATATGAGTCCTCGGAGAAAAGCAAGGGAGGGAGGGCGGGAAAAAAACAAAGGCAACTTAGAGATGGATGAAACAAACACCGTTCAGAAGAAAACTGATACTTGATCTTGCGGATGTTGAAATGATCGGGTTCGCTTGAGGAGAGAAAACACCGGTTAAAAGAATTGACATGACAATCTCGATTATTATGAAGGATTAGTATTCACATAGGAACATGAGAACACCGTTTAGAAAATGTATGGAATCAACATTTGACTTAGAAGCAACTCGAATACCACAACAAAGGATTGGCTTGCAGAATAAGCCGGAACAAACATATGATAGATATTTCGTCCGAAGTTTTCGTGGTGGGGCCTACAAGGGCTCGATCGTACAGCACCATCATGTACAAGGCAGTGCACATGACATACGAAGCGTCCCCGAGTCGGCATAGCCAAGGACTCTTTAAGACACAACGAGACCACTGTAAAACCAACCGTGAATAGGCGCACCACTAGACGTCGAACCCCAATTTCATATCATACATCTGTCGGGAAGATACCCTGAGAGCTACTTGAATTCCCACTTATAAACTCCCGAAATTTTCCGGTTATGCAATCAGGTGTTGGGGATACAGGGGAAGCATAATATCTCACCCAAAACTAGCAAATCCTACATCCAGCTGTATCCATCCTTCAACACATAACCAAGAAACCTTCGGAAATCGTCTACCTCAACCTTCGAAAAGCATCCGTTATACAAGTTATGGCGATACTCCCGAACTCCCGCCCCAGTACTGGGTGGCGTCGAGGTTATCTCACCAACGAACTGCATAAAAGAGATTTTCGATGTCGGCGTACTAGACTCAGGTATTCCAGAACTGCAACGATAAAATTATGACGACAACACCTCAGAGCTCAACTCCCTGGGACACTTCCACAAAACCCCTGACAGGAGGCACCAAGACAATGTTCTCATCACAAAACCATCGGAACGATTCCAAGATACCCGCGTGATCCTAAAAAAAATTAGTGAAATTTGAGAAGAGAATAGTCAAAACTCTATGTCAGGAAGCCTTATCAGAGCGATGAAGGGATTGGGGAGTAAAAAGAATTCCTAAACTCTCCGATATATAATTCCTAAATGACTCAAAACATTTTTCTAGACTCAACTCGGCCACTAAAAACGATCAAGCAATGGGGCTCCTAAAGTCGGGGAAGGCTCTGATTACCAACTTGTAACGCCCTCGATGCGGCTATATCTCCCACGTGTCGAAGCACGACTTAGAGGCATAACCGCATTGAAAGCAATGTCGCAAGTGAGGTAATCTTCACACAACCCATGTAATACATAAGGAAAAGAGATACATAGATGGCTTACAATCGCCACTTCACACAATTACATGAATAAAGCATTACATCATCCAGATACAATCAAGGTCTGACTACGGAACCAAAATAAAAGAAGAACCCCAAATGCGACAAAGGTCCCCGATCGACCCCAACTGGGCTCCACTACTGATCAACTAGAACGAAAACAACACAAAGGACAAGATCTTCATCAAGCTCCTCCGTGAGCTTGGTTGCATCATCTGCACGGTTCAACGGCACCTGCAAGCTTGTTTTGGAAGTATCTGTGAGCCACGGGGACTCAGCAATCTCGCACCCTCGCAATCAAGACTATTTAAGCTTATGGCTAAGGTAAAGGTATGAGGTGGAGCTGCAGCAAGCGACTAGCATATATGGTGGCTAACATACGCAAAAGAGAGCGAGAAGAGAAGGTAAAGCACGTTCGAGAAAGTATGATCAAGAAGTGATCCTAAAACAACCTACGTCAAGCATAATTCCAACACCATGTTCACTTTCCGGACTCTGCCGGAAAGAGACCATCACGGTAACACACGCAGTTGATTCATTTTAATTAAGTTAAGGTTCAAGTTATCTACAACCGGACATTAACAAATTCCCATCTGCCCATAACCGCGGGCACGGCTTTCGAAAGTTCAAATCCCTGCAGGGGTGTCCCAACTTAGCCCATCACAAGCTCTCATGGTCAACGAAGGAATAGACCTCCTCCCGAGACATTCCGATCAGACTCGGTATCCCGGTTCTACAAGACATCCTCGACAATGGTAAAACAAGTCCAACAAAGCCGCCCAATGTGCCGACATCCTGATGGGAGCTGCACATATCTCGTTCTCAGGGCAACACCGGATAGGTCAAGCTACGAGTAAAACCAGCCCTCAAGTTTCCCCGAGGTGGCCCTGCAGGCTGCCCATTTCAGACCAACACTTAGACAAGCACTGGCCCGGGGGGGTTAAAATAAAGATGACCCTTGGGCTGGCCTAACCCAAGGGAAAAAGAGGCTAGGAGGCGAATGGTAAAACCAAGGTTGGGCCTTGCTGGAGGAGTTTTATTCAAAGCAAACTGTCAAGGGGTTCCCATTATAACCCAACCGCGTAAGGAACGCAAAATCCGGGAACATAACACCGATATGACGGAAACTAGGGCGGCAAGAGTGGAACAAAACACCAGGCATAAGGCCAAGCCTTCCACCCTTTACCAAGTATATAGATGCATTAATTAAATAAGATATATCATGATATCCCAACAAAATATCCATGTTCCAAACATGGAACAAGCTCCAATCTTCACCTGCAACTAACAACGCTATAAGAGGGGCTGAGAAAAGCGGTAACATAGCCAAACAACGGTTTGCTAGGACAAGGTGGGTTAGAGGCTTGGTTCAACAATATGGGAGGCATGATAAGCAAGTGGTAGGTATCACAGCATAGGCATAGCAAAAGAGCGAGCAACTAGCAAGCAAAGATAGAAGTGATTTCGAGGGTATGGTCATCTTGCCTGAAATCCCGCAAGGAAGAAGAACGAGTCCAAGAAGAAGACAAACGGACGTAATCGAATGAATCCTCACAACACGACGTTACCGGAACCAACTCAAAGAAGCAAACACCGGAAAGAAGCACACAACATAGTAAACAACCAACACATAAACATGGCATGATGCACAACCAAGTATGATGCATGTCCGGATTAAAGAGGCATGGCATGGCAAAGAGCACACACAATCCTACAAATTAAGTGGAGCTCAATATGCAACGAGTTGCATATTGACGGAACACCACATCAATTATTTAGTTCTCTCTCGGTTAGGTACTCAAAAATATTAAATGTTGGTTAACATGGCAAGAGGTGAGGCATAACAAAACTACACCATCTAAACAATTTAAATGGGGTCGGGTATAACAAATAACGAATCCGGTAAATCCCCATATGCATTAGTAATATATTGCAACAACAATTTAAACATTTTAATTATTGTTGTCATGATGCGGATGACATGAACAAGTTTAAGCAATTTTTATTAAAAATTTGACAAGAGCATTATGAAGCATTTGTCACCGTGGTGGAAAGGAAAGGGGTGCCACGGCAACGATAATGAAAACGGTACCATGGCAGCGTTCCGGTTCCGGTAACTCGATTGAGACACCGATGCAAAGGAGAAGGGTGCGGATGCGTGCAAAAGATGGTGGGGCGCTCCCGGATTCTAGGGGTCCCACGAGTTAGTGGCATGGAAATGAGTGACAAAACAGACACGGTGCAGACAAAGGGTGCATCTCATCCCACATGCATTCATTCGTTCACGGGCGTCGTCTCGGGGTTATACCTTCGAGGTGAGACTTTTCGGAACGGATCAAGTTCGTAGAGGGAAGTAGGCGTTCTCGCGACGGCGGTAGTGGAAGTAGTCGTTCTCGCTTCATAGATGTTCGGGGTCACGACACGGAACTTGATGTCCACGGGGTCTTCCGCGATGGTCGTGGTACATGTTTCGTAGACGTTCGTGGTCGCCAATAGTTGTACATAGTCGTTGTTGGACTTGACGGATCCGATGACTTCGGGGTTCACCGTTGGACTTGACGAAACCCATGGCAACAGAGAGGTACGCGTCGGCGGTAGTGGAAGTAGAGGCTCACGACGTCTTGTTGAAAACCACGGCGGCGGTAGTTGTACACAATCGATGGTAGTCGTTCACGTTCGTATTGGTACTTGGCGCCGTTGTGTCTCGAGTACTTGATGGTTCCGGTCGGGACAGCAAAACGTAGTCGACCGTGACGATGTTTCGGTGCGGACCTTAGCGAACCAAAACAAGGCAGCACCATGGGCGGGAGGCGGCGTGCCCGTTTCGTTTGTCACAGGAAAACACGGCAGCAGCAGGAACAACAGCTCTGGTGTGGGGCTGCCCGGTTCTCGCCGGAGCCATAGCTAGAGGCAGGCGGCGCGGCTTCTTGAGGAGCCTAGGGCGGCCATGCTGGAGAGAGAGGCGCAGGCGGGAGGAGGCGCCCTCGTGTGTGGCCGCGGCGTCGAGCACGGGAGGAGGTCAAGGCCACGATGTGGCAGCGGGGAACTTGGCAGAGCCGGCCATCCATGGCTGAACCAAAAATGCACGGTGCGCTGGCAAAGGAACGAGGAAGCAGAGGGGAGGCTTCATGCGGAGAAGAGTTGGCAGGGCGCGGCACTTGCTGGAGTCGAGGCCGAAGGGGACGGTTCGAGGGTGGTGATGTGTCACACCCTTGATGCGACTATAGCTCCCACGTGTCGAGGCACGACTTAGAGACATAATCACATTGAAGGCATATGTCGCAAGTTAGGCAATCTTCAAAACATCCCATGTAGTAAGATAATAAAAAGGGAGATAACACAGTTGGCTTACACTCGCCACGTCAATCAAGTGCATAAATAACATTACATCATCCAAACACTCATGGCCCGACTACGGCGCCAAAATAAAAGTGAACCCAACATGCGACACGGTCCCAATCACCCCCAACTGGGCACCACTACTGATCATCGGGAAAGGAAACATAGTATCGTTGAGAGTCTTTGTCGAACTCCCACTTGAGCTCATACGCGTCTCCTGGAGCGGAATCATCAGGCCCTGCATCTGGTGTAATAGTAATCTGTGAGCCACAGGGACTCAGCAATCTCGCACCCTCGCGATCAAGACTATTTAAGCTTATAGGTAAGGCAAGGTAAAATATGAGTGGAGCTGCAGCAAGTGACTAGCAAGTCTGGTGGCTAACTTATTCGCAAAGGAGAGCGAGAAGAGGAGGCAAAGCACGAGCGAGAAACTAGAGAACAACCTGCGCAAACATTACTCCAACACCGTGTCCACTTCCCGGACTCCGCCGAGAAGAGGCCATCACGGTAACACACTCAGTTGATTCATTTTAATTTATTAAGGTTCAAGTTATTTGCAACCGGACATTAACAAATTCCCATCTGCCCATAACCGTGGGCACGGCTTTCGAAAGTTCAAATCCCTACAGGGGAGTCCCAACTTAGCCCATGACAAGCTCTCACGGTCAACGAAGGAATAGACCTCCTCCCAAGACATTCCGATCAGACTCGGTATCTCGGTAACTCAAGACACTTCGACAGGTTAAAACAAGACCAGCAACACCGCCCGAATGTGCCGACAAATCCCGATAGGAGCTGCACATATCTCTTTCTCAGGGCACACTCAGATGAGCAAGACGTCGGGTAAGCCAGCCCAGAGTTGCCCCTGGTAGCCCCAGACATCGCTCGGTAGGACCAACACTCAGAGGAGCACTGGCCCGGGGGGGTAAAATAAGATGACCCTTGAGTCTGCAGAACCCAAGGGCAAGAAAAGGCTAGGTGGCGAATGGTAAGACCAATGTTGGGCATTGCTGGAAAAGCTTTAATCAAGGCGAACTATCAAGGGGTTCCCATTATAACCCAACCGCGTAAGGAACGCAAAAACCGGGAACATAACACCGATATGACGGAAACTAGGGCGGCAAGAGTGGAACAAAACACTAGGCGAGAGGCCGAGCCTTCCACCCTTTACCAAGTATATAGATGCATTAAGATAACATGGCAATATAATGATATCCCAACAAGTAAATAAAAGATGTTCCAACAAGGAACGGCCTCCAATCTTCACCTGCAACTAGCAACGCTATAAGAGAGGCTGAGCAAAGCGGTAACATAGCCAATCAACGGTTTGCTAGGACAATGGTAGGTTAGAGGTTTGACATGGCAATTTGGGAGGCTTGCAAGCAAGTGGTAGGCATCGTAGCATTGGCATAGTAAAAGAGCGAGCAAACTAGCATAGCAAAGATAGTAGTGATTTCGAGGGTAGGATCATCTTGCCTGCACAGTTGTCAGAGTTGACTGGATCCTCAAAGGCAAACTCAACAGGCTCCTCGTTAGCAAACTCGTCTCCCGGCTCTACCCAAACAAGACAAACAAGCAACAAGGACACAATCAACCACGTGCAAACTCAAACAACACGATGCAAAGATGATATGCTATGCGGGATGCGATGCGGGATGCAAAATGCAAGATATGAAAGGAAATGCATGAAGCTGTCCTCAACTTGGAATTCCAAGGGTGCCACTGGAAAGATAATATGAAATCGCTTGAAAACGATATAAAGAACGCCGGAATCGGAGTTACGGTTTGGAAATGGCAAGCGATTAAAAAATGACACCAGTCTGCGATTTACAGCAAGTAGGCATCTAAATGCAATGAGATGAACATGCTACAGCACCCAAACATGACAACAAAATACATGGCAGGGATGCACACAAGATGCTTAACAAAAGTCTAGCACTGAGCTACGGCCAATTCATCCATTAGGAGGTTCAAACAAGCATGGCAAAAACGCAAATGGTAAAACAGATCTCACACTTAGTGAAATTAGCACTTGTCTGGAATTTCAGATCATATAGCCCTCTTCGGAGCAACAAAACAACATGCTACAGGACCTAAACATGACAA
Source organism: Triticum dicoccoides (assembly GCF_002162155.2). Classification (NCBI taxonomy): domain Eukaryota; kingdom Viridiplantae; phylum Streptophyta; class Magnoliopsida; order Poales; family Poaceae; genus Triticum; species Triticum dicoccoides. The sequence goes on from NC_041390.1 coordinate 539,744,350, forward strand.
AGAAAGACATGGCATGGAGCTACTCAACAAGATTAACAAAAGTCCCTTAGTGACCTTGAGCCAAAAGGGATCACAAAATATACTAACAAGCACACGAACATAGCAAAAACATAATCAGTTTTCAGACTTAGTGAAAACTGGGTCATGCTGAAACATAACTCACGAAGGCATATTTACGAGCTCGATGCACTCACTACAGAGCAAGTCATGGCAATACAAGCATACATCCCTTAAGAAGGCACAAAATGCAAGCTAGATATGGCAAGAACAATGGCATAGCATGCACGGATCAACTACAATAACATCGGCAAAATCGCAAACAAGTTGACGATCTGCCCAGATTCGCAACGAAGCAAAAGTAGAGCTCGATTGACTCAAGCTAGGATACTCCCTAATTGCAAACAAAGACATGGATGGATAGAGAACTACAATATTAACAAAACTCCCTTACTGATCATCCTTAAAAGAGGCACGGATCACTAGGAAACAACAAGAACATATGGCATCATGAGATAAACAATCCCAGGACTTTGTGAAATTACTAAGTTCCTGAAAACAGAATTAGCAAGTGCACCACTTTGCAAGCTTGCACAAGTCACCACACACATCCTAAAAATACATGGGTTGCACCCCTGGAGAGATGACAAAACCCTTAACAAAACATATGTAGAACTCACGGGCATAGCATGCACACATTAATCATGGCAAAAATGACAAAAGTGCTAAACGGAGTAACAAATCTGACAATTAACTCAAGTAGCCCTCTTCTAACAGCATTTCGGACATCAAGATGATCTCAAATGAAAATGATTCAATGGAATAAAATGATGAACTCTCTGAGATGAACATTTTGATATGCTATATGCCCAAATCGGAGCTACGGATGCAAAGTTACGGGGCCTCGAATAGAGGCACTTGGATCTGCAGATTTCAGGACTTAGGGAAAAAAATGACCTGGATCTAGGGTTACTGTAGCCGACGTGGATCTGGATCGGGGCGCGCCTCCCGAGGCGACTCCGGCGAGCCTTGCCGGCGGGGAGGAGAAAGGGGGTCGGGGCCGGCCGGTCTTGGCGGCGAGGAGGGGCGGCGCGGCCGGGGACGGGCGGTGGCGGCCCGGTGACGA
>NC_041390.1:539745953-539753833 GCF_002162155.2 Triticum dicoccoides
GCCAACGGGGCGGCCACACGTGGCGGCGGTGGCGGCGGACGTTGTCCGGCTCCGCCCGGACACGTCCGGAGCGGCGGATCTGGGATTTTTTTTAGGGTTAGGGGGGAGAGGATCCGCGAATTTGGAATGAAGGAGTGTATATATAGGCATAGAGGGAGCTAGGAGAGTCCAAATGAGGTGCGGTTTTCGGCCACGCGATCGTGATCGAACGCTCTAGGACATGGAGCAGAGTTTGGTGGGTTTGGGCAAAATTGGAGGGGTGTTGGGCTGCAACACACACGAGGCCTTTTCGGTCCCTCGGTTAACCGTTGGGGTACGAAACGAAGTCCAAATGATACGAAACTTGACAGGCGGTCTACCGGTTGTAAACCAAGGCCGCTTGGCAAGTCTCGGTCCAATCCAGAAATGTTTAAACCCCACACACGAAAGAAAGCTAGAAATGACCACCAGAGGAGAACGAAGCGCCGGAATGCAAAATGGACAACGGGAAAAATGCTCGAATGCATGAGATGAACACGTATGCAAATGCAATGCACATGATGACATGATATGAGATGCATGACAACGACAAAAACACACGGAGACAAAACCTGAACCCGAGGAAATAAATTAACTTAACGCCGGAAACAGCAAGAGTTGGAGAAAAATAGGGAAAGTTACATCCGGGGTGTTACAACACTCCACCACTACGAAAGGATCTCGTCCCGAGATCTAGGACTGAAAGAACGCCGGGTACTCAGAACGGAGGTGATCCTCGCGTTCCCAGGTAGCTTCACGGTCGGAATGGTGTGACCACTTGACTTTGAGAAATTTGATTGACTTGTTGCGAGTCTTGCGTTCAGTCTCTTCAAGAATAGCAACTGGGTGCTCACGATAAGAGAGATCTTCTTGGAGCTCAATGTCCTTGAAGTTGACGGTGCGGTCAGGAGTCTTGAAGCACTTTCGAAGCTGAGAGACATGGAACACGTCGTGAACATTTGCAAAGTTTGAAGGAAGCTCGAGTTGATAGGCGAGGTCGCCTCTCTTGCTGACAATCTTGAAAGGTCCCACGTATCTAGGGGCAAGCTTCCTTTTGATACCGAAGCGACGAGTACCTTTCATAGGAGAGACGCGGAGGTAAACATGATCTCCGATCTCGAAAGCCAAATCACGGTGCTTACTATCATAGTAGCTCTTCTGGCGGGATTGGGATGCTTTGAGGTTATCACGAATGACTTTGCACATTTCTTCTGCTTCTGTAATTAAGTCATTACCCAAAAGCTGACGTTCACAGGTTTCAGACCAGTTGAGAGGGGTACGGCACTTCCTGCCATACAGAATTTCAAAAGGGGCCTTGCCCGAACTTGCTTGAAAACTGTTGTTGTAGGAGAATTCAGCATAAGGAAGACAATCCTCCCACTTCATGCCGAAGGAGATCACACAAGCCCTGAGCATATCTTCAAGAATCTGGTTGACACGCTCGACTTGACCGCTTGTTTGAGGATGGAAAGTTGTGCTGAAGCGGATATTGGTGCCCATGGCCTTCTGGAAAGAATCCCAAAACTTCGAAGTAAAGATGCTGCCACGGTCTGAAGAGATCACTTGAGGAATACCGTGCAGAGAGACAATGCGAGAGGTATAGAGTTCCGCCAATTGAGCTGCAGTGATCGACTCTTTAATAGGCAGAAAATGAGCCACTTTGGTGAGTTTGTCGATGACAATGAATATAGCATCATTGCCACGCTTGGACTTTGGAAACCCAGTCACGAAGTCCATTTCAATGTGGTCAAACTTCCATTCTGGAATGGCAAGAGGTTGGAGGAGACCAGCTGGCCTTTGGTGTTCTGCCTTCACTCTTCTGCAGACATCACATTCATTCACGAATTGAGTGATCTCGCGCTTCATTCGAGTCCACCAATAAGCTTGCTTAAGGTCCTGATATATCTTCGTGCTCCCAGGGTGGATGGAGAGGAGAGAATTGTGAGCCTCGTTCATGATTACTTTACGAAGGTCACCTTTGGGCACAACAATACGATCCTCGAAGAAGAGAGTGTCCTTGTCATCAAGGCGGTAGCACTTGTACTTGGACTGACTCTTGGCAATCCCAATCTTCACCTTTTTCACCATGGCATCAAGAAGCTGGGCTTGGCGAATCTGGTCTTCTAAGGTAGGAGAGACTTGAAGGTTGGCGAGGAAACCTTGAGGAACAACTTGCAGATTAAGTTTGCGGAAAGCTTCACAAAGCTCGGGTTGATAAGGCTTGAGAATCAGACTGTTGCAGTAAGCTTTCATGCTCAAAGCGTCAGCAATCACATTGGCCTTGCCTGGAGTATACTCGATACTCGGATTATACTCTTGAATCATTTCAACCCATCGAGTTTGCCTGAGGTTGAGATTAGGCTGAGTGAAGATGTACTTGAGACTCTTGTGATCAGTGAAAATGTCCACTTTTCTTTCCAATAGAAGATGTCTCCAAGTCAAAAGAGCATGCACAACTTCCGCCAACTCGAGATCATGAGTGGGGTAGTTCTTCTCATTAGGCTTCAACTGGCGAGATGTATAAGCAACAACTTTCTTATCTTGCATCAATACTGCGCCAAGACCTTGGAGAGAGGCATCACAAAAGACCTCGTACGGCTTGGATTCATCAGGCGGAATCAGAACTGGAGCAGTGATCAATTTCTCTTTCAAGGTGTTGAAAGCAATATCACACTCCGGAGACCAAACGTACTTGACGTGCTTCTGAAGAAGATTTGAGAGAGGCTTCGCGATCTTAGAAAAGTTTTCAACGAATCTTCGGCAATAGCTTGCGAGAACGAGAAAACTGCGGAGTTGCTTCACGTTCTGAGGAGGTTCCCAATTCACAATTGCAGACACCTTCTCAGGATTCACGGCAATGCCCTTGGCAGAGATGATATGACCAAGATAAAGAACCTCATCGAGCCAAAATTCACACTTGGAGAACTTGGCGTAGAACTGATGTTCCCTGAGCTTATCAAGAACCAAACACAAGTGTTTGGCATGATCTTCCTTGTTCTTCGAGAAAAACAGAATGTCGTCGAGATAGACCAAAATGAAGTCATTGGTGTAGGCGTTGAAGATGAAATTCATCATGCGAGAGAACATCGGAGGAGCGTTGGCGAGGCCAAAAGACATGACAGTGTATTCATATGAACCAAAGCTTGTTCTGAATGCTGTCTTGGGAATATCTTCTTCACGAATGCGAATCTGGTGATAACCCATACGGAGATCAAGCTTGGAGAATACTTGAGCACCTTTGAGTTGTTCGAACAGCTCATTGATGTTGGGAAGTGGGTATTTGTTCTTGATGGTCTTCTTGTTCACCGGATGGTAATCAACACAAAGTCGGTCCGTTCCATCCTTCTTCTTCACAAAAAGAACACCACAACCCCACGGAGAAGAACTAGGCCGGATAAGACCCATTTTCTCTTGCATATCGAATTGCTTCTTCAGCTTCTTCAACTCTTCAGGTCCGAGTTTGTAAGGACGTTTGCACATAGGTTCCGTACCAGGCTCAAGATCAATAACGAATTCAACTGGCCGGTGCGGAGGCATTCCTGGGAGCTCTTCTGGAAAGACGTCTTAATGTTCGCAAATGACTGGAATTTGAGAGATGGCATCGAGTTCACCTTTCTCATTGAGAGAAAACAGACGGATGGTATCCTCACGAGTGGTAAAGACAATTACATCCTCAGACGAATGAGTCAATTGAATCTGCCTGGCTGCACAATCAAGCTGAGCCTTGTGCTTAGAAAGCCAATCCATTCCGAGAATAAGATCAATATCTGAGTTACCAAGCACCATAGGAGAAGAAAGGAACTTGTAGTCGCCCAATGTGATAGTAACATCCGGAGCCATCATTTTGGTGTTCATGAACAAACCCGGAGAAGAAACCGCTATCGGCTTAGGCAAATCAATAGTATGCACATCATGCATGGATGCAAAAGGCTTCGACAAAAATGATAAAGATGCACCAGTGTCAAAAAGAACTCTTGCGGGAATGTCATTAACAGGAAGGTTACCCATGATCACATCTGGTGATTCCTCTGCCTGAGCTACATTCAGTAAGTTGACCTTGGCGGACTTGGGGTTATGCTTGACCACAGCTGTACTTGCCGATCTGACAGGAGGAGGAGGAGGAAGACGCCTCTGGTTGAAACACTTGTTGGCATAGTGACCCTTCTGTTGGCACTTGTTGCACGTGACCTCTGAAAGCGGATGGTGGTATGAAGCACTCGATCTTGGAGCTTGAGACGAAGTCTTGTTCTGAAAGCCAGGGTTGGGTGGGTGGGAAGAACCACTGCCACCTTTGCTCTTCTGCTGATACGGCTGACGAAACGGAGGAGGAGGAAGCCAAAACTTCTGCTGCTTGGCCACTTGAGTAGAGGAAGAAGGAGTGACATCTCTGACTCGCTTCTTGGAAGCATCACATCTCAACTGAGCAGCCTCTTGCTTCAGTGCCATGTTGTAGAACTCATCGTATCTCAAGGGCTCAAAGAGGACAAGAGCGAGCTGAATTTCTTCTCTGAGACCACCCCTGAACTGATATATCATGCTCTTCTCATCAGGGACGTCCTGCTTGGCAAAGCGGGCGAGCTTCTGGAACAACTTGTTGTAGTCATAGACAGACAAAGAGCCTTGCTTCAGATTGCGGAATTCCTCACGCTTGCTTTCAACCACGCTCTGCGGAATATGATGAGCTCAGAAATCTCGACGGAAATCATCCCAAGTGATAACACGTCCACCTCTGGAGTCCTTGTACTGCTGGAACCATTCTGCAGCTTGATCTTTGAGTTGGAAGGAAGCGAACTTGACAAAGTCCTCAGGCCTGACGTTACTGCACTCGAAATGCTTGCACAGATCCACAAGCCAATCGTCAGCATTGGTTTCCTCAACACAATTGCTGAAAGTCTTTGGCCCGTTAGCAAGGAACTGGTTGAGCGTAGCAAAGTGACTCTGATTGCTGCCTTGATTCCCTTGACTGCCTTGATTGTGCTCTTGAAGAATTTGCATGATCAACTGTGTATTTGCATTGGTTGCGGCCATCACAGCTTGCCATGCCTCTGGAATAGGTGGAGGTGGTGGCGGATCAGGATTCGGAGTCGTGCGCGTTGGAGGAGCCATCCTGAAGAGGTTGACCACCATTAGCACATTGACAGATAAATAATGAAGCTGAATCCAACGGAATGAAAATTGCAACATATAGTCTTCACATCCGAACAAAATGAACGAATGCATTCCTCTTGAAATGGTCACATATCCATAAATTGAGAAGCCACGTAGAATTAAGGTAGAGAAATAAATCAACAAGGTACGGATCAAGAACGAATAATCGGTAAGAAATCCCAATCTCAAACCAATATCCGTGGAAGAAAAACTAGAGCTACTAGAATTCCCACCTATGAAACTCCCGAACCCTTCTGGTTATGCAATCAGGTGTTGGGGATACAGGGGAAGCATAATATCTCACCCAAACTAGCAAATCCTACATCCAGTTGTATCCATCCTTCAACACATAACCAAGAAAACCTTCGGAAACCATCTACCTCAACCTTCGAAAAGCATCCGTTATACATGTTATGGAGATACTCCCGAATTCCCGCCCCAGTACTGGGTGGCGTCGAGGTTATCTCACCAACGAACTGCATAAAAGAGATTTTTGATGTCGGCGTACTATACTCAGGTATTCCAGAACTGCAACAATAAAATTATGATGACAACACCTCAGAGCTCAACTCCCCGGGACACTTCCACTAAACCCCTGACAGGAGGCACCAAGACAATGTTCTCATCATAAAACCATCGGAACGATTCCAAGATCCCGCGTGATCCTAAAAAAAAATTTAGTGAACTTGAGAAGAGAAGAGTCAAAACTCTACGTCAGGATGCCTTACCAGAGCGATGAGGAGACTGGGAAGTAAAAAAGAATTCCTAAACTCTCCGATATATAATTCCTAAAGACTCAAAACATTTTTCTAGACACAACTCGGCGGCTAAAAACGATCAAGCAATGGGGCTCCTAAGGTCGGGGAAGGCTCTGAATACCAACTTGTCACACCCTTGATGCGACTATAGCTCCCACGTGTTGAGGCACGACTTAGAGACATAATCGCATTGAAGGCATATGTCGCAAGTTAGGCAATCTTCACAACATCCCATGTAATAAGATAATAAAAAGGGAGATAACATAGTTGGCTTACACTCGCCACGTCAATCAAGTGCATAAATAACATTACATCATCCAAACACTCATGGCCCGACTACGGCGCCAAAATAAAAGAGAACCCAACATGCGACACGGTCCCAATCACCCCCAACTGGGCACCACTACTGATCATCGGGAAAGGAAACATAGTATCGTTGAGAGTCTTTGTCGAACTCCCACTTGAGCTCATACGCGTCTCCTGGAGCGGAATCATCAGGCCCTGCATCTGGTTATGGTTTGGAAATGGCAAGCGATTCAAAATGACACCGGTCTGCGATTTACAGCAAGTAGGCATCTAAATGCAATGAGATGAACATGCTACAGCTCCCAAACATGACAACAAAATACATGGCAGGGATGCACACAAGATGCTTAACAAAAGTCTAGCACTGAGCTACGGCCAATTCATCCATTAGGAGGTCAAACAAGCATGGCAAAAACGCAAATGGTAAAACAGATCTCAGACTTCGTGAAATTAGCACTTGTCTGGAATTTCAGATCATATAACCCTCTTCGGAGCAACAAAACAACATGCTACAGGACCTGAACATGACAAAGAAAGACATGGCATGGAGCTACTCAACAAGCTTAACAAAAATCCCTTAGTGACCTTGAGCCAAAAGGGATCACAAAATATACTAACAAGCACACGAACATAGCAAAAACATAATCAGTTTTCAGACTTAGTGAAAACTGGGTCATGCTGAAACATAACTCACGAAGGCATGTTTACGAGCTCGATGCACTCACTACAGAGCAAGTCATGGCAAGACAAGCATACATCCCTTAAGAAGGCACAAAATGCAAGCTAGACATGGCAAGAACAATGGCATAGCATGCACGGATCAACTACAATAACATCGGCAAAATCGCAAACAAGTTGACGATCTGCCCAGATTCGCAACGAAGCAAAAGTAGAGCTCGATTGACTCAAGCTAGGGTGCTCCATAATTGCAAAGAAAGACATGGATGGATAGAGCACTACAATATTAACAAAACTCCCTTACTGATCATCCTCAAAAGAGGCACGGATCACTAGGAAACAACAAGAACATATGGCATCATGAGATAAACAATCCCAGGACTTTGTGAAATTACTAAGTTCCTGAAAACAGAATTAGCAAGTGCACCACTTTGCAAGCTTGCACAAGTCACCACACACATCCTAAAAATACATGGGTTGCACCTCTGGAGAGATGACAAAACCCTTAACAAAACATATGTAGAACTCACGGGCATAGCATGCACACATTAATCATGGCAAAAATGACAAAAGTGCTAAACGGAGTAACAAATCTGACAATTAACTCAAGTAGCCCTCTTCTAACAGCATTTCGGACATTAAGATGAGCTCAAATGAAAATGATGCAATGGAATGAAATGATGTACTCTCTGGGATGAACATTTTGATATGCTATATGCCCAAATCTGAGCTACGGATGCAAAGTTACGGGGCCTCGAACAGAGGCACTTGGATCTGCAGATTTCAGGACTTAGGAAAAAATGACCTAGATCTAGGGTTACTGTAGCCGACGCGGATCTGGATCGGGGCGCGCCTCCCGAGGCGACTCCGGCTAGCCTTGACGGCGGGGAGGAGAAAGGGGGACGGGGCCGGCCGGTCTTGGCGGCGAGGAGGGGCGGCGCGGCCGGGGACGGGCGGTGGCGGCCCGGCGAC
>NC_041390.1:539754272-539766710 GCF_002162155.2 Triticum dicoccoides
GGCGGCGCGGCCAACGGGGCGGCGACACATGGTGGCGGTGGCGGCGGACGTTGTCCGGCTCCGCCCGAACACGTCCGGAGCGGCGGATCTGGGATTTTTTTAGGGTTAGGGGGGAGAGGATCCGCGAATTTGGAATGGGGGAGTGTATATATAGGCATAGAGGGAGCTAGGAGAGTCCAAATGAGGTGCGGTTTTCGGCCACGCGATCGTGATCGAACGCTCTAGGACATGGAGCAGAGTTTGGTGGTTTTGGGCCAAATTGGAGGGGTGTTGGGCTGCAACACACACGAGGCCTTTTCGGTCCCTCTGTTAACTGTTGGGGTACCAAACGAAGTCCAAATGATACGAAACTTGACAGGCGGTCTATCGGTAGTAAACCAAGGCCGCTTGGCAAGTCTCGGTCCAATACGGAAATGTTTAAACCCCACACACGAAAGAAAGCTAGAAATGACCACCGGAGGAGAACGAAGCGCCGGAATGCAAAACGGACAACGGGGAAAATGGTCGAATGCATGAGATGAACACGTATGCAAATGCAATGCACATGATGACATGATATGAGATGCATGACAACGACAACAACACACAGAGACAAAACCCGAACCCGAGGAAATAAATTAACTTAACGCCGGAAACAGCAAGAGTTGGAGTACAAATAGGGAAAGTTATATCCGGGGTGTTACATGATGCCATGGCCGAGAGGGAGAGATGGGTGTCGAGGGAGAGAAGTGAACGGCGCGTGGAGCTCTCCCTCCCTTTTCTGACTGCAGGTGCGGCGCAGGAGGAGGACTCGGCCGCGAGTCGACGAGCTCGACCAGCAGGGTCGGGCGGCAGCGCGAAGTGGCATCCGGGCATCGAGGCGGGGCGCGGCGGCCATGGAGGTGGGGTGCAGCATAGCGGCAAGACGACGACGACTGCAGGGCACCTGCGGCGGGCCGGATCGAGGAGGAAGGAGGCTCGAGCTGATGGCGATGGGGATCGGGCTGCTCTCTATGAGTGAGAGAGAGAAGGTGAGAGGAGAGAGCGAGGGGGATCGAGGAGATGGCTCTGGCGGTGGTGAGGGAACGAGGGAAGGAGTTCGAGGGAGAGGGTAGCAAGGGGAGATGATGGGCCTAGGGTTAGGGACTGTAGCGGGGCGCTGCTGGGCCTTGGAGGCCGCTAGGTCTAGGTGGGCCACAGGGATGGCGCCTGCTTGGCAGGTTGTAGCTGGGCTGGGAGGCCCAGCCGGGCACTTCTCTCTCCCATCTCCTTCTCGTTACAAAAAAAACAAAGAAATAAAAGAAGGGAAAAGAGAGAAGAGAGAAGAGAAGGTTAGAGGAAGAATTTGGGCACGGGGGTAATTTTTATGGACTCAGAAAAATGTGCACGGTCGGGGAAAATAGAAAAGGTCAAGTTTGAAAGATTAAATTCCAATTCCTTTGAATTTAATTCAAAAGGTTTGATCTGGGACAGGTTTATCAAAGTGCCCTAAAATGTTGAGAATTTAGGTGGAGCTCCGGAAAATGATGAAAGAAATATAAGGCAAGGTTAGAGAGTCAACACTTGAAGAAGAAAAAGGCCAAGGGATTTAATATGCAAGGGTGTTAAGGTGAATTCCAAAACAATGGAATGGTTTTATATAGCTCCCTAAATATTGGGAGGATATGTTATAAAGAGAATCACCATGTGAATTCCGTCGGTTTAAATGGATCAAAGATACGTGCCATTTATTTAGTTGAGTTGCAAAAGATTTATGAGATGATGGCATGATGACATGATGCAATGCAAAAATAAAAGGGCAGGCACAAAAGAAACACACGGAAAAACCCAGAACATATGGAACTATTCTCGAGCATCGGTCTTGGGGCGTCACAACACTCCACCACTACGAGAGGATCTCATCCCGAGATCTAGGATGGCACCGGAGAAAAACGGAAGAGGAAGAGAAAAGGTAAAACTAAGTTGCTTCTATGACCAATGAGTGAAACCAAAGAACCTTCCAAGGTTGAACAAATTGAAAGAAAGAAAACAACAAAGATGAACAAAGTTGAAAACACTCCATTAGAAAAGAGGAACAAAGAACATTACTAGAACCTTGTAGGTTTAAAGATATAAGAAAAAGGGTTGTAATGGACAAGAAGTACATGCAAGCACTCCGGTAGAAACGAGATGTACAAGGAGCGATAAGGATCAATTATGACAACACTCCGGTTGGGAATGGAAGGTAAAGGATATGAGCTTGGCAAAATGAAAGCACTGGGATGAGAGTCCGGTTAGAAGAGGAATGATAGACACAACACTCCGGTTAAAAGGATAAGCACAAGAAGAACATGATCATTGACAAAACGAGATGATGGGTGAAAAGAACAACATCACAATGCCTCCGGAATGAAAGAATATAATAAAGATAATTGAAATAAAAGAATGGAGAAGAAAATGCCAACTTCTGCCACAAAAGAGCTTGAAAAGGCATCTTTAGGAGAAGGGTCGAATGGAGTTGTTGGAACACCAACAAGGAAAAGAAAACGCTTGATATGGTCTTATGGAATACATCTCAAATTATGAGGTGACAACCTGCCACTCATGGAAAAAAGAATTGGATTGATAAGGACAGGTAGACGAGAAGCTATCTCACCGGGAGGATAAATGAAGAACTTGGATCATTGATAAACACCATAAGAGTGACAATCCTTAAAGGAAAGCTTTAGGTGAAATATAACCCAAGATAACTCCAACGAAGAGGTTGATGGATTTAATATATCTCATTCTTAATAACATGTGAATCATGGAACATGAGCTCAAATTATCAAGGATGACATAATACCACCTCCAATGATACGGTAGAAAGAATTTCACTCCGGATTGCAAGATGAAGAATGCTTGAACTCCTCTGAAAATAATCTTGATGAACGTTTCAAGAACGGATTAAATCCTTGATGAATCATTATGTAGAGCCTCCATGAAGATCTCCGTTAAACAAAAGAATGATCAAACGGAAAGGAAGAGAAGCTGAAAACACAAGCTGAAACCTTGTACCGATTTAGATGAATCTCTGTGGTGAAACAATTGAAAAATGTTGGAACTCCGGGAAAAGAGGAGATGAAACAATTGAAATCAGGAAGCCCCCGGAATATGGAATTGAATTTACTCGATGAAGCAAGAATAAGAATTACATTATGCTTATCCTTCACCATTTTAAATTGATGACAAGCAACGGATTTGACATATTACTTATTCTCATCGAAAGGATTAAATATAAATATAGCTCAAACTTTAGGAAGGTCTTCAACGAACCACCAGAAGGATTGAAAACAACGAATAAATTGATATGATAACGAATGACGAGAACTCTTGAACGAACCACCGTAAGAATTAAAAATGAACGAAGAGAAGATAAAGAAACACCGGGAAGAATTATGAAATGAACGAAGATGCTTGAGAGGATTTAGATACCAGTGAAACGAAGAGATCATGAACTGATTAGAGACTACTTGAATGATGCACCGGTAAGATTTAGAGAAAGAGAGCTGAAAGCTGAGAATGAATACTTCTGAGGTGATGGGCTCCGGAGAAACAAACTGAAAAGAATCTTGAATTACCCCGGATGGGTGAAAAGAATTCTCACAATCGAATACAATTATGAGAGGATGGCAATAAGCTGGAATCACGAATCTTGAAGAGAATGGAGCAATATATGGAGGAACAAGTCTTCTTAGGTCTTCAAAATCTGAGAATGACAACGAGAAACACCACCAAGAATTGTTGGGACACTCCGGGATAAAAATGGAAAAGGTTGAGCCAACGATGAAAGAATTTGACGGATCTTGGAGAAAGACATATGACTGCTGAAAATTCATTCTTACGACAAACTTTAGAAGATTTGAGGAAAAACTCCGGTAAAATAAGAAGAGTCAGGTAAGATCCTGGAGAAAGACCTGTGGGTTAGGGCCCACTCAAAATAAACACCGTTGGAATGATTACTTGAAAAAGAGAATGCACCGGTTGAATAAAAAGGCTTGAATGATATAACATCCTCGAAATAGCTTGAATGAAAGAAGAGTGGACACACGAATCTTCCGAGATATCTTTAGCACTCCGGAACAAAAGAATAGCAAGCGGGGAAGATTAAGAGGTGCACCGGCATAAGTAGGCATTGGGCAAAAGAAAAGGAGTATGCTCAATACCAAGCTTGAATTGAATCCACCAGAGAAGAAAAGGAACGAATAATGATAACTTGAAGCTCCGTTAGTATCTTCTTGAGAATCACCGGATAAGAACATTGAAAGGAAAGAAAGAAGAGAATTCACATCAATAAAATGATACTTGATTGAGATATATGAGTCCTCGGAGAAAAGCAAGGGAGGGAGGGCGGGAAAAAAACAAAGGAAACTTAGAGATGGATGAAACAAACACCGTTCAGAAGAAAACTGATACTTGATCTTGCGGATGTTGAAATGATCGGGTTCGCTTGAGGAGAGGAAACACCGGTTAAAAGAATTGACATGACAATCTCGATTATTATGAAGGATTAGTATTCACATAGGAACATGAGAACACCGTTTAGGAAATGTATGGAATCAACATTTGACTTAGAAGCAACTCGAATACCACAACAAAGGATTGGCTTGCAGAATAAGCCGGAACAAACATATGATAGAGATTTCGTCCGAAGTTTTCGTGGTGGGGCCTACACGGGCTTGATCGTACAGCACCATCATGTACAAGGCAGTGCACATGACATACGAAGCGTCCCCGAGTCGGCATAGCCAAGGACTCTTTAAGACACAACGAGACCACTGTAAAACCAACCGTGAATAGGCGCACCACTAGACGTCGAACCCCAATTTCATATCATACATCTGTCGGGAAGATACCCTAAGAGCTACTTGAATTCCCACTTATAAACTCCCGAAATTTTCCGGTTATGCAATCAGGTGTTGGGGATACAGGGGAAGCATAATATCTCACCCAAAACTAGCAAATCCTACATCCAGCTGTATCCATCCTTCAACACATAACCAAGAAACCTTCGGAAATCGTCTACCTCAACCTTCGAAAAGCATCCGTTATACAAGTTATGGCGATACTCCCGAACTCCCGCCCCAGTACTGGGTGGCGTCGAGGTTATCTCACCAATGAACTGCATAAAAGAGATTTTCGATGTCGGCGTACTAGACTTAGGTATTCTAGAACTGCAACGATAAAATTATGACGACAACACCTCAGAGCTCAACTCCCCGGGACACTTCCACAAAACCCCTGACAGGAGGCAACAAGACAATGTTCTCGTCACAAAACCATCGGAACGATTCCAAGATACCCGCGTGATCCTAAAAAAATTTAGTGAAATTTGAGAAGAGAATAGTCAAAACTCTATGTCAGGAAGCCTTATCAGAGCGATGAAGGGACTGGGGAGTAAAAAGAATTCCTAAACTCTCCGATATATGATTCCTAAATGACTCAAAACATTTTTCTAGACTCAACTCAGCCACTAAAAACGATCAAGCAATGGGGCTCCTAAAGTCGGGGAAGGCTCTGATTACCAACTTGTAACGCCCTCGATGCGGCTATATCTCCCACGTGTCGAAGCACGACTTAGAGGCATAACTGCATTGAAAGCAATGTCGCAAGTGAGGTAATCTTCACACAACCCATGTAATACATAAGGAAAAGAGATACATAGATGGCTTACAATCGCCACTTCACACAATTACATGAATAAAGCATTACATCATCCAGATACAATCAAGGTCCGACTACGGAACCAAAATAAAAGAAGAACCCCAAATGTGATAAAGGTCCCCGATCGACCCCAGCTGGGCTCCACTACTGATCAACTAGAATGAAAACAACACAAAGGACAAGATCTTCATCGAGCTCCTCCGTGAGCTTGGTTGCGTCATCTGCACGGTTCAACGGCACCTGCAAGCTGGTTTTGGAAGTATCTGTGAGCCACGGGGACTCAGCAATCTCGCACCCTCGCAATCAAGACTATTTAAGCTTATGGGTAAGGTAAAGGTATGAGGTGGAGCTGCAGCAAGCGACTAGCATATATGGTGGCTAACATACGCAAAAGAGAGCGAGAAGAGAAGGCAAAGCACGTTCGAGAATGTATCATCAAGAAGTGATCCTAAAACAACCTACGTCAAGCATAATTCCAACACCGTGTTCACTTCCCGGACTCTGCCGGAAAGAGACCATCACGGTAACACACGCAGTTGATTCATTTTAATTAAGTTAAGGTTCAAGTTATCTACAACGGACATTAACAAATTCCCATCTGCCCATAACCGCGGGCACGGCTTTTGAAAGTTCAAATCCCTACAGGGGTGTCCCAACTTAGCCCATCACAAGCTCTCACGGTCAACGAAGGAATAGACCTCCTCCCGAGACATTCCGATCAGACTCGGTATCCCGGTTCTACAACACATCCTCGACAATGGTAAAACAAGTCCAACAAAGCCGCCCGATGTGCCGACATCCTGATGGGAGATGCACATATCTCGTTCTCAGGGCAACACCGGATAGGTCAAGCTACGAGTAAAACCAGCCCTCAAGTTTCCCCGAGGTGGCCCCGCAGGCTGCCCATTTCGGACCAACACTTAGACAAGCACTGGCCCGGGGGGGTTAAAATAAAGATGACCCTTGGGCTGGCCTAACCCAAGGGAAAAAGAGGCTAGGAGGCGAATGGTAAAACCAAGGTTGGGCCTTGCTGGAGGAGTTTTATTCAAAGTGAACTGTCAAGGGGTTCCCATTATAACCCAACCGCGTAAGGAATGCAAAATCCGGAAACATAACACCGATATGACGAAAACTAGGGCGGCAAGAGTGGAACAAAACACCAGGCATAAGGCCGAGCCTTCCACCCTTTACCAAGTATATAGATGCATTAATTAAATAAGATATATCATGATATCCCAACAAAATATCCATGTTCCAAACATGGAACAAGCTCCAATCTTCACCTGCAACTAACAACGCTATAAGAGGGGCTGAGCAAAGCGATAACATAGCCAAACAACGGTTTGCTAGGACAAGGTGGGTTAGAGGCTTGGTTCAACAATATGGGAGGCATGATAAGCAAGTAGTAGGTATCGCAGCATAGGCATAGCAAAACAGAGAGCAACTAGCAAGCAAAGATAGAAGTGATTTCGAGGGTATGGTCATCTTGCCTGAAATCCCGCAAGGAAGAAGAACGAGTCCAAGAAGAAGACAAACGGACGTAGTCGAATGAATCCTCACAACACGACGTTACCGGAACCAACTCAAAGAAGCAAACACCGGAAAGAAGCACGCAACATAGTAAACAACCAACACATAAACATGGCATGATGCACAACCAAGTATGATGCATGTCCGAATTAAAAAGGCATGGCATGGCAAAGAGCACACACAATCCTACAAATTAAGTGGAGCTCGATATGCAACGAGTTGCATATTAACGGAACACCACATCAATTATTTAGTTCTCTCTCGGTTAGGTACTCAAAAATGTTAAATGTTAGTTAACATGGCAAGAGGTGAGGCATAACAAAACTAAACCATCTAAACAATTTAAATGGGGTCAGGTATAACAAATAACGAATCTGGTAAATCCCCATATGCATTAGTAATATATTGCAACAACAATTTAAACATTTTAATTGTTGTTGTCATGATGCGGATGACATGAACAAGTTTATGCAATTTTTATTAAAAATTTGACAAGAGCATTATGAAGCATTTGTCACCGTGGTGGAAAGGAAAGGGGTGCCACGGCAACGATAATGAAAACGGTACCACGGCAGTGTTCCGGTTCCGGTAACTCGATTGAGACACCGATGCAAAGGAGAAGGGTGCGGATGCGTGCAAAAGATGGTGGGGCGGTCCCGGATTCCGGGGGTCCCACGAGTTAGTGGCATGGAAATGAGTGACAAAACGGACACGGTGCAGACAAAGGGTGCATCTCATCCCACATGCATTCATTCGTTCACGGGCGTCGTCTCGGGGTTATACCTTCGAGGTGAGACTTTTCGGAACGAATCAAGTTCGTAGAGGGAAGTAGGCGTTCTCGCGACGGCGGTAGTGGAAGTAGTCGTTCTCGCTTCGTAGATGTTCGGGGTCACGACACGGAACTTGATGTCCACAGGGTTTTCCGCGATGGTCGTGGTACATGTTTCGTAGACGTTCGTGGTCGCCGATAGTTGTACATAGTCGTTGTTGGACTTGACGGATCCGATGACTTCGGGGTTCGCCGTTGGACTTGACGAAACCCACGGCAACGGAGAGGTACGCGTCGGCGGTAGTGAAAGTAGAGGCTCATGACATCTTGTTGAAAACCACGGCGGCGGTAGTTGTACACAATCGATGATAGTCGTTCACGTTCATATTGGTACTTGGCGCCATTGTGTCTCGAGTACTTGATGGTTCCGGTCGGGACAGCAAAATGTAGTCGACCGTGACGATGTTTCGGTGCGGACCTTAGCGAACCAAAACAAGGCAGCACCATGGCGGGGAGGCGGCGTGCCTGTTTCGTTTGTCACGGGAAAACACGGCATCAGCAGGAATGACAGCTCTGGTGTGGGGCTACCCGGTTCTCGCCGGAGCCATGGCCAGAGGCGGGCGGCGCGGCTTCCTGAGGAGCCTAGGGCGGCCATGCTGGAGAGAGAGGCGCAGGCGGGAGGAGGCGCCCTCGTGTGTGGCCATGCCGTCGAGCACGGGAGGAGGGCAAGGCCACGATGTGGCAGCGGGGAACTTGGCAGAGCCGGCCATCCATGGCTGAACAAAAAATGCACGATGCGCAGGCGAAGGAACGAGGAAGCAGAGGGGAGGCTTCGTGCGGAGAAGAGCTGGCAGGGCGCGGCGCTCGCCGGAGTCGAGGCCGAAGGGGACGGTTCGAGGGTGGTGATGCCATGGCCGAGAGGGAGAGATGGGTGTCGAGGGAGAGAAGTGAACGGCGCGTGGAGCTCTCCCTCCCTTTTCTGACTGCAGGTGCGGCGCAGGAGGAGGACTCGTCCGCGAGTCGACGAGCTTGACCAGCAGGGTCGGGCGGCGGCGCGAAGTGGCATCCGGGCGTCGAGGCGGGGCGCGGCGGCCATGGAGGTGGGGTGCAGCATAGCGGCAAGACGACGACGACTTCAGGGCGTCGGCAGCGGGCCGTATCGAGGAGGAAGGAGGCTCGAGCTGATGGCAATGGGGATCGGGCTGCTCTCTGTGAGTGCGAGAGAGAAGGTGAGAGGAGAGAGCGAGGGGGGTCGAGGAGATGGCTCTGGCGGCGGTGAGGGAACAAGGGAAGGATTTCGAGGGAGAGGGCAGCGAGGGGAGATGCTGGGCCTAGGGTTAGGGACTGTAGCGGGGCGCTGCTGGGCCTTGGAGGCCGCTTGGCCTAGGTGGGCCGCGGGGATGGTGCCTGCTTGGTAGGTTGCAGCTGGGCTGGGAGGCCCAGCCGGGCACTTCTCTCTCCCATCTCCTTCTCTTTACAAAAAAAAACAAAGAAATAAAAGAAGGGAAAAGAGAGAAGAGAAGGTTAGAGGAAGAATTTGGGCACGGGGGTAATTTTTATGGACTCAAAAAAATGTGCACGGTCGGGGAAAATAGAAAAGGTCAAGTTTGAAAGATTAAATTCAAATTCCTTTCAATTTAATTCAAAAGGTTTGATCTAGGACAGGTTTATCAAAGTGCCCAAAAATGTTGAGAATTTAGGTGGAGCTCCGGAAAATGATGAAAGAAATATAAGGCAAGGTTAGAGAGTCAACACTTGAAGAAGAAAAAGGCCAAGGGATTTAATATGCAAGTGTGTTAAGGTGAATTCCAAAACAATGGAATGGTTTTATATAGCTCCCTAAATATTGGGAGGATATGCTATAAAGAGAATCACCATGTGAATTCCCTCGGTTTAAATGGATCAAAGATACATGCCATTTATTTAGTTGAATTGCAAAAGATTTATGAGATGATGGCATGATGACATGATGCAATGCAAAAATAAAAGACAGGCACAAAAGAAACACACGGAAAAACCCAGAACATATGGAACTATTCTCGAGCATCGGTCTTGGGGCGTCACACCTAGTTGATGTAAGACTATCTTCTCCTTTTTTTCTTCTCCCCAACCACCATTCCACTCCACATATAGTGCTATATCCATGGCTCACGCTCATGTATTGCGTGAAGATTGAAAAAGTTTTGAAAAAGTTAGAGTATGAAACAATTGCTTGGCTTGTCGTCAGGGTTGTGCATGATTTAAATACTTTGTGTGGTGAAGATAGAGCATAGCCAGACTATATGATTTTGTAGGGATAACTTTCTTTGGCGATGTTATTTTGAGAAGACATAATTGCTTTATTAGTATGCTTGAAGTATTATTATTTTTATGTCAATATAAACTTTTGTCTTGAATCTTTCGAATCTGAATATTCATATCACAATTAAGAAGATTTGCATTGAAATTATGCCAAGTAGCACTCCGCATCAAAAATTCTCTTTTTATCATTTACCTACTCGAGGACGAGTAGGAATTAAGCTTGGGGATGCCTGATACGTCTCCAACGTATCTATAATTTTTGATTACTCCATGCTATATTATCTACTGTTTCGGACTATATTGGGCTTTATTTTCCACTTTTATATTATTTTTGGGACTAACCTATTAATTGGAGGCCCAACCCAGAATTGTTGTTTTTTTGCCTATTTCAGTGTTTCGAAGAAACAGAATATCAAACGGAGTCCAAACGGAATGAAACCTTCGGGAACGTGATTTTCTCACCGAACGTGATCCACGAGACTTGGACCCTACGCCAAGGCATCAGAGAGGCGGTCACGAGGGTGGGGGCGCCCCCCCCCCTAGGGTGCGCCCCCTGCCTTGTGGGCCCCTCGGAGCTCCACCGACGTACTTCTTCCTCCTATATATACCTACGTACCTCCAAACGAACATAACAGGAGCCAAAAACCTAATTCCACCGCCGCAACTTTCTGTATCCACGAGATCCCATCTTGGGGCCTGTTCCGGAGCTCCGCCGGAGAGGGCCGTCATCACGGAGGGTTTCTACATCATCATAGCCTCTCCGATGAAGTGTGAGTAGTTTACCTTAGACCTTCGGGTCCATAGTTAGTAGCTAGACGGCTTCTTCTCTGTTTTCGGATCTCAATACAAAGTTCTCCCCCTCTCTTGTGGAGATGTATTCGATGTAATCTTCTTTTTGAGGTGTGTTTGTTGAGACCGATGAATTGTGGGTTTATGATCAAGTCTATCTATGAATAATATTTGAATCTTCTCTGAATTCTTTTATGTATGATTGGTTATCTTTGCAAGTCTCTTTGAATTATCCGTTTGGTTTGGCCAACTAGATTGGTAGTTCTTGCCATGGGAGAAGTCCTTAGCTTTGGGTTCGATCTTGCGGTGTCCTTTCCCAGTGACAGAAGGGGCAGCAAGGCATGTATTGCATCGTTGCCATCGAGGATAACAAGATGGGGTTTATTTCATATTGCATGAATTTATCTCTCTAAATCATGTCATCTTGCCTAAGGCGTTACTCTGTTTTTAACTTAATACTCTAGATGCATGCTGGATAGCGGTCGATGAGTGGAGTAATAGTAGTAGATGCAGAATCGTTTCGGTCTACTTGTCACAGACGTGATTGCTATATACATGATCATGCCTAGATATTCTCATAACTATGCTCAATTCTGTTAATTGCTCAACAGTAATTTGTTCACCCACCGTAGAATATGTATGCTCTTGAGAGAAGCCACTAGTGAAACCTATGGCCCCCGGGTCTATTCTCATCATATTAATCTCCATCACTTTAATCTTGTTTTGCTTTTTACTTTGCCTTTTACTTTTCACTTTGCATCTCTATACCAAAAATACCAAAAATATTATATCTATCAGATCTCACTCTCGTAAGTGACCGTGAAGGGATTGACAACCCCTAATCGTGTTGGTTGCGAGTAGCTATCGTTTTGTGCGGGTACGAGTGACTACAACATGGCCTCCTACTGGATTGATACCTTGGTTCTCAAAAACTGAGGGAAATACTTACGCTACTCTATTGCATCATCCCTTCCTCTTCGGGGAAATCCAACGCAAGCTCAAGAGGTAGCATTGTCTCGGTCATGTCTGCATGGTTCCCGAACCCGTAGGGTCTACACGACGCTAGGGTTATTAGGAAGACTTGCATGTGATTACCGAATGTTGTTCGGAGTCCCAGATGAGATGCCAGACGTCATGTGGAGTTCCGGAATGGTCCGAGGTGAAGATTTATATGTGGGAAGTTGTCATACGGTCATCGGAAAGGTTCGGGGGCATATGGGTATTGTACCGGGGCCACCGGAGGGGTTCCGGGGGTCCACCGGGAGGGGCCACCTCTCCCGGAGGGCCTTATGGGCTGTAAGGGGAAGGGAACCAGCCCCAAGTGGGCTAGGGCGCCAACCCCCCAAGGGCCCATGCGCCTAGGGTTGGGGGAACCCTAAAGGGGGCGC
>NC_041390.1:539767210-539789897 GCF_002162155.2 Triticum dicoccoides
AAATAGAGGGGCAAAGGGAGGGCTGCACCACCACATCCAAGGCATAGCCCCTCCCCTCCCCAACACCTCTCCTCCTCCGCGTGAGCTTGGCGAAGCCCTGCCGGAGAACTGCCACTCCATCACCACCACGCCGTCGTGCTGCTATTGGAGCTCTCTTCCTCAATGTCTCCCTCCTCCTTGCTGGATCAAGGCACGGGAGACGTCTCCGTTTCGTACATGTGTTGAACGCGGAGGTGTCGTCCGTTCGACGCTAGGATCATCGGTGATTTGGATCACGACGAGTATGACTCCATCAACCCTGTTCTCTTGAACGCTTCCGCTTAGCGATCTTCAAGGGTATGAAGATGCACTCCCTCTCTCTCGTTGCTACTATCTCCTAGATTGATCTTGGTCACACGTAGGAAAATTTTGAATTATTGCTACTCCTAACATGTAGAAAGTTAACTTTTCGCTTCCGAAATTGTCGGAAGAACCGAACACAACCTCTAGCAATAGAGAGCCCGTACAGCGGGCCTCTTGGCCTGGTATTACTCCCGTGAAGGTAGTATTGCTGTGGCTGATTTTTGTCGGGTCTATCCCCATTTTGCGGATTGTGTCCTGATATATCAGATTTAGGCCACTGACGCCGTCCATTATTGGGTCTAACACCAAGGCAGCCAATCCTTCGTGTCGGATGCTTGTCGCATGATCCCCGCGATCAAAAGTGATCGGGCAGGCCAACCAGGGGTTGAACGTAGGGGTGACGGGCTCTATGGCACGTGTGTCTCAAAGTGCATATTTGCTTCTCCTCTTCGTCACATGGATCATGTTTACTGTTTTGACCTTTGATAGGATTTTTTCTGTCCTCCAGTACTTTGCTGGCGAGGTTCGTCCTCGTCTTCGCTTGGTGTCTCCCCCCCTTGTGTTCGGCGTTTAATTTGCCAGCCTGCTTGAAGACCCAACATTCTCTGTGGGTGTGATTTGCAGGTTTATCAGGGGTGCCATGAATCTGACATAGTTTGTCAAGAATCTTGTTTAGGCCAGACGGTCCACCTCCGCTGCCTTTGAAAGGCTTTTTCCGCTGACCTGGTCGAGAGCCCCTGAATTCGGCGTTGACCACCGAATTATCTGGGCTATCTTCTTTATTTCGACGCATGTTTTTATTGCATCGTGGTTTTCCATTGCCATCCCTGACTTCGGATGTGCTTGGGTCGCTGGTGCTACTGCGGGGTAACCAGCTATCTTCGCTCGCGCAAAAGCGGGTCATGAGGCTTGTTAGGGCTACCATTGTTCTCGTTTTTTCTTGGGCGAGGTGTCTGGCAAGCCACTCGTCTAGGACGCTGTGTTTGAAAGCTGCTGAAAGTGCTAGTGATAGACTATAGGTGGGTGAATATGCGAATTTTATGGAAAGAAATAAACCTATTACCATGCACCAGAAGGTAGACTACACTAAGCAAGACATAGTCAAGTATTCAATGAAATGATAGCACAAAGACTAATAGCAGCTAGGCAGTATAGATCAGGACGGAAGATTGTATGAAGCCAATCAGAACAATCAGTCACACAGTGAAGACAAATAGATAATGCAAACAGGCAATGACTTCACAAGGACCAATTTGCAAATAAAGAGATGGGAAGGATAGAACCAGTGGCTCGTTGAAGACAATGATTTTTTGGACCAGTTCCAGTTGTTGTGACAACTGTACGTCTGGTTAGGGAGGCTGAGATTCAACTCAGAAGACCGTGTCTTCACCTTATTCCCCTTGAGCTAAGGACACCCAGTCCTCTCCCAATCACTCTGGTAAGTCTTAGAGGTAGACTTCCAAACCTTCACAGACTTCGTTCACCGGCGATCCACAATGACTCTTGGATGCTCAGAACGCGAGGCCTAACCGGCTGGAGGATTCACAGTCCTCAAGTGTAATAAGTCTTTAGATGACACAGACAGGAAGACTACAGTGATGCCTAAGACTCTTTGGCTCTGGGTGTTTAGGGCTTTGTCCTCGCAAGGAATTCTCCCTCAAAGGCTTCGAGGTGGGTTGCTCTAAAATGACAAAAGCCGTATACTAACTCTGAGCAGCCAACTAATTTATGGTGTAGGGGGTGGGCTATTTATAGCCACTAGGAAACCCGGCCTGATTTGTCTGAAATGACCCTAGGTCACTAAGGAACTGACACGTGTTCCAACAGTCAGATTTCAAACACACACACACAACAACTTTACTTGGGCTACAAGCAAAGCTGACTTATCCACCTCTGGATAAGATTTGCTCTCATTGTCTTCGCTCGAAGACATAGGATTTTGGTTAAGCATCACATCAGTCATTCTGACTGGTTCACTTGGACCCCACTTAACAGTACGGTGGTTCCTATGACTCAACAAAGAAGAAAACGAAACAACGAAACAACTAAGTCTTCGCGCTCCATGGTCTTCACAAAATGTCTTCTCTTGTCATAGTCTTCAATGTGAATACCTTCACATACCACCTTTGTCTTCAATGTCTTCATACATTTTTAGGGGTCATGAGGGAGTCCTGGATTAGGGGGTCTCCGGACAGCCGGAATATCTCCATTGGCCGGACTGTTAGACTATGAAGATACAAGATTGAAGACTTCGTCTCGTGTCCGGATGGGACTCTACTTGGCGTGGAAGGCAAGCTAGGCAATACGGATATGGATATCTCCTCCTTTGTAACCGACCTTGTGTAACCCTAACCCCTCCGGTGTCTATATAAACCGAAGGGTTTTAGTCCGTAGGACAACAACCATAACATACAATCATACCATAGGCTAGCTTCTAGGGTTTAGCCTCTCTGATCTCGTGGTACATCTACTCTTGTACTACCCATATCATCAATATTAATCAAGCAGGACGTAGGGTTTTACCTCCATCAAGAGGGCCCGAACCTGGGTAAAACATCGTGTCCCCTGCCTCCTGTTACCATCCGGCCTAGACGCACAGTTCGAGACCCCCTACACGAGATCCACCGGTTTTGACACCGACATTGGTGCTTTCATTGAGAGTTCCTGTGTCTTCGCCGTTAGGCTTGATGGCTCCTACTATCATCGATAGCGGTGCGGTCCAGGGTGAGACTTTTCTCCCCGGACAGATCTTTGTATTCGGTGGCTTTGCACTACGGGCTAATTCGCCTGGCCATCTGGAGCAGATTGAAAGCTACGCCCCTGGTCATCAGGTCAGATTTGGAAGTTTGAACTACACGGCCGACATCCGCGGAGACTTGATCTTCGATGGATTTGAGCCACAGCCGGGCACGCCGCACTGTTGCGATGGGTATGACCTAGCTGTGCCGCCGAACAGTACCCCAGAGGCTGCGCCCGCATCAGCTCCGACCCTTAGCTCGGAGCCAACTGCGCCATTCGAGGACGGGTGGTTAGACACCACCTCAGGGGCTGCAGTCTCAACGGCGATCGAGCCGAACACCAGCCTAAACCTCTGTGCAGCCCATAACTCCAAGGAGCCGGACTCTTTTCTGGACTCCGAACCATCCGCGCCCTTGCCAATCGAATCCGATTGGGCGCCGATCATGGAATTCACCGTCACGGATGTCTTTTAGCACTCGCCCCTTGGCGACATTCTGAATTCACTAAGGTCTCTTTCTTTGTCAGGAGAGCCCTGGCCAGATTATGGCCAGCAGGATTGGGATGCGGACGACGAAGAAATTCGATGCCCACCCACCACCCACTTGGTAGCCACTGTCGATGATTTAACCGACATGCTCGACTTTGACTCCGAAAACATCGACGGTATGGACGATGATGCAAGAGACGAACATGAACCAGCGCCTATAGGGCACTGGAAAGCCACCCCATCATATGACGTATACATGCTGGACACACCGAAAGACGACGACGAGGAACGGAAGGACGCACCGAAGGCTTGTCCCCTCGAGAAGCAGTCAAAGCGGCGGCATAAGCGCCGCCCCAAATCCCGCCTCGGTAGAAACAACGATCATACAGACCCAGTGCTAAAGCAGGGCGAGCCATTGCCGGACCACGACAACA
Source organism: Triticum dicoccoides (assembly GCF_002162155.2). Lineage (NCBI taxonomy): Eukaryota > Viridiplantae > Streptophyta > Magnoliopsida > Poales > Poaceae > Triticum > Triticum dicoccoides. The sequence continues at coordinate 539,771,213 of NC_041390.1, forward strand.
CGGAGAATCAAACCGAACAAACCAATTCTGTCAAAGATAATAGTCCGGACGACATAACACCGGACAGGCACCCGGAGCAGCAGAATGCCCGTCAAAGGCTTGTTGCCACCGCGAGGAGTCTGAAAAAGCAGAAGCAAAGGCTCAAGGCTGCGCAGGACACACTCCAAATCAGATGGAGTAAAGTACTCAACACAGCAGCGAAGTACGGCAGCAATCGCCCCACCAAGAGCTACCCAAAGCGGAAGTTTCTACCTGAATTCGATGAGGAGGCCGTAGACCCCCCACAACCAAAAATTAAAACAGCCATCTGGCCAGATAGATGACCTCACGGCCAACATAAAGCGGCAAGCAACACCACACATAAGCCAATACGCGGTCTATGCGAGGGCTCGCATCAAAAGGATGTCGACCAGATCAATCTATGGACCACGCAAGCGCGCTCCAGCATATGATGCAACACAATAAACATCCGAACAACACGGTACACCTAGATACAGGGGTGTCGCACGCCCCCTATGTTTCACCGATGAGGTGCTGGACCATGAATTTCCAGAGGGATTCAAACCTGTAAAGATAGAGGCATACGACGGAACAACAGACCCTGGGGTCTGGATTGAGGACTATATCCTCCATATCCATATGGCTCGGGGAGATGATCTCCACGCCATAAAGTATTTACCCCTCAAACTCAAAGGGCCAGTTTGGCATTGGCTTAAAATCCCCCCCGAAAACTCCATTGGAAGCTGGGAAGAGCTCGGAGATGCTTTTCGGGCAAATTTTCAAGGGACTTATGTCCGACCTTCGGACGCGGACGATTTGAGTCATATAACTCAACAGCCCGGAGAGTCAGCCCAAAAACTTTGGAACATGTTTCTTACTAAAAAGAACCAAATTGTCGACTGTCCGGACGCCGAAGCCTTGGCAGCTTTTAAGCATAGCGTCCGTGACGAATGGCTTGCCAGACACCTCGGCCAAGAAAAGCCGAGAACAATGGCACCATTAACAAACCTCATGACCCGCTTTTGCGCGGGTGAGGACAGCTGGCTAGCCAGATACAACACCAGCGACCCCAGTACATCTGAAGCTAGAGATGGAAACGGGAAATCACGGCGCAATAGCAATAACAAACGCCGGAATAAAGAAGACAGCACGAAGAGCATGGCAGTAAACACCGGATTCAAAAGCTCTCGGCCAGGTCAGCAAAAGCCGCCCTCTAAAGGCGCCAGAGACGAACTGTCCAGCTTAAACAAAATTCTGGACAAAATATGTCAGATCCATAGCACCCCTGGTAAACTCGCTAATCATACCCACAGAGAATGTTGGGTCTTCAAGCAGTCCGGCAAGCTCAACGCCGCACACAAGGGGGAAGATACACCAAGCGAAGACGAGGATGAGCCTCTCAAGCAAGACACTGGGGAACAAAAGAAATTTCCACCAGAAGTCAAAACAGTAAACGTGTTACACGTGATCAAGGGGAGAAACAAAATGGCACTCCCAGAAAATTATGCCCAAGGGCCTATCATCGCGGAGTCCTGCCACTGGTCGTCTCAACCGATCACTTTCGACCATCGTGATTACTCAGCAAGTATTCAGCGTGCAGGATGGGCTGCCCTGGTATTAGACCCAATAATTGACGGGTACTACTTCACACGAGTCCTGATGGACGGTGGCAGCAGTTTAAACCTGATATACCAGGACACAATCTGCGAAATGGGGATAGACCCAACAAAAATTTGCCAAAGCAATACTACCTTTAAAGGAGTAACGCCAGGCCCAGGGGCTCATTGCACGGGCTCCTTGCTACTAAAGGTTATATTCGGCTTCCCTAATAACTTCCGTAGCGAACATTTAACCTTCCACATCGCTCCGTTCCAAAGTGGCTATCAAGCACTACTCGAACCCGAAGCTTTCGTTCGCTTTAATGCAATACCGCACTACACTTCCCTCACACTTAAGATGCCCGGCCCATGTGGCATCATTACAGTGAATGTAAGTATTAAGCGATCTTTGCGCGCCGAAGAGAGTGCGGCTGCCTTGGCAGCCGCACACTAAAAAAGGCCCGACCAACTAAAGCATTTATCAGGTCGTCAAGACCTTGGACACGGTTAGACGAGTCCGGCGCAGCTATATGTAATTCATACTGGATCGATGGTCACACCCCTATTACAAATACAAGGGGCTCAACGCGCGCAGAAAAGTGGCAATTTTTACTCATCTTGAATTATACATGGTTTCTTTAAAAACTATCTTTTTGCACGACAACTGACTGTCAAGAGGGCCCGAACCTGGATATGGCACAACGGAGACACAGGCGCAGACGTGCAGTAGGGACCCGCTCCAAGGATTCCTTTTAGATTAAGACCATGCGTAAACCTTTTTTACTGTCTCTTGTTGATACACATCCACCGAATTCTCAGCACAATTGAGAAGGATGCTGACGTCTTGGCATGTGGCCACGTCAGAATAATGCACGTACCTGGACACAAGGGGCTTCTTACAAAGGGCACTATTTAGGCCCGGTTTATACCATAAAGACCGAATACCTTAGGGAGTGTTCGGCGTCGCGAGTTTGGCCTTATATGCATCAGCTCTGAATCATTGTCTTTGGTCAAATGTTGGGTTTGCCCGGCTCCTGTGTTTTGGTGCCTTACGTTCCTCTTTACCGGCTAAGGCAGCACTAGGAGAACTACTGCGATTGTGCCCTGGTTCATCCGGACAAGCACCTCAGTAGAGAAAGCCGAAAATTGACTGTCATGATATAGCGCGAGACTGGTCAACCACTCGATGACCTATAGGGATGTTAGAATTCCTCCGCCTTAACGAAGGGTCGTTTCTCGGCCAGGCTGTACGCACCCCGAGATCGAGAGAGTGCGGAGCCACCAGGGGCTCTCTAGTAGCCCCACTGTCAAACTCCTATGGCTAAGTGAAAGTGTTAAAGCATTATAGTCCGGTTGCCTCGTTCGCTGCGCTATCACCTCCTTAATAGGACCAAGACGTTGGGTAAAGTGTGAATAGCGTTTTTTGCGAGCACCTCCGCATTATATGCATGGGGGCTGAAGCCGACGACTGCAATCTTTCAGGTTATACACATGTATACATAAACGGCCGCACATGAGGCATCATATTACTTTCGGGCAAAAGTATAAACACAGCCTTATAAAATTTCATAAAAACATTGTGTTTACAATGGGAATACATGTCACTCAAACATAATATTCTTCGAGCACTGGGCCTCTATCAAATGAGCACCCTCGAGAACATCCTCGAAATAGTGCTCGGCAGCCACTCGGCCTATGGTCGAACCCTGCGCCGCAACAACGGTAGCGTCCATCTCCGCCCAGTATGCTTTAACACGAGCAAGGGCCATCCGCGAGCCTTCTATGCATGCCGACCTCTTCATCACATCAATGCGCGACACCGCACCAAGGACCTGCTGCACTAAGCTGAAATAGCTGTTCGGCTTTGGCTCTTCCGGCCATAACTGATCCACAACAGACCTCATGGCGAGTCCGGACAACCTATTTAGTTCGGCCCATTCGGCTAGCTGGTCAGTCAATGAAAGCGGACGCTCTGGAACGTTGAATTGCGACCGGAATAGCTTGTCCACTTCACGATCTGTTTGACCCTGGAAGTACTTGGCCGCATCGGCAGCGCCCGCCGCCAAGTCCATATACGCATCTGCCGAACTCCACAGCCGATCCAGAGGGGCATACCGTGGATCTCCGAACTTCCTCTTCAGCATGAAGGGCTTCCCAGCTGCAATATCCCTGGCTTCCCCCATCTCCTCCTTCTTTGCTCTCATAGCAGAGCGGGTGTCTTTGTCTGCCATCGTGACCTTCTCAAGGTCCGTTGCCTTCGCCCGGTTTTCTTTTTCAAGGACCTGGCAACGGTCGGCAGTGTCTTTTAATTCTACGGCCATCTTGGCCATTTTCTCTTGGCTCTCGCAATGTGCGGCCTTCTCGGCTTTCAACTCTTTGGCCGCCTTCAACGCAGCCGCATTGTTATTCCTCTCTTGTTCCTTGGCTCGGGCAAGTTCTGCCCGCAAGGTTTCCACAGTGGCAGCTCCATCTGCAGTCACAACATATTAAAGATACTAGCATCATGCTGCTCTTACTATGTGGCGTTCACCAGATAATAACACTTACCCTGTGCCTCGTCAAGCCTCTTGTTAACAAGCTCGATGTCGGCGTCTGCCGCATCCAGTTGCCGTTTTAATTTGGCAAACTCACTAGTCCGGCTAGCCACTGGAGCTTCCACCGCCTGCACATAAAAGGCAGTCCAGTTATTGCCTGGGACTATGATCCTCTATTCGTCGCTGTTCTCGACGACAAACAGAGTCTCAGGGGCTACTATCTACACAGGGCACACCTAACATGTGCAGTACTATCACGTATTATCTCATGTACCTCAAAGCCTGTCAGTAGACTCATAAAGGCTTCATGTAATCCGCGTTCGGCGGACGAAATTCTCTCCATCGCCGTACCCATCAGCGTACGGTGTTCTTCTGAGACGGCTGCTCGCCCCACCAACTCCCTCAGAATGTCCGACCGCTTACCAGACGGTGCCGGACTCTTTTGTCTGCTCTCTTCGGGAGCCGGGCGCTAGGGACTTCGGGGGTCTATGGGATTATCTTCTGGCCTCACCGGATCCGGAGAGGCCCTCCGTGACGACACTTCGGGGTCGCCCGCTTCTTGAGCGGAGGAGTCCGGGGGAGGCGTTTCGCTCTCCATCATCTCTGGAAGAAGATCCCCCGAAGACGAGCTCAGCTGAGAGGCGCTAAGGCCCAAACTGCAAGATATATGCGGTGGTTATTTTCTCAAAAAAAAGATACCATACCTTTACTATTAAAGTATTTTGGATTAGTTACGACTCGTTGGAGGGCTGATCCCCCCGCGGACTTTGTGCGGCAAAAGCACCCCCCGAGGCAGGACCCTCTGTGGGAGACTTCTTCTCCCGTTTGGAGGCCTCGGCTTCCGGATCTTCGGAAGCAGTCCTTTTCCTCCCCCGGTCACCCTCCTTCATGGAGGCACTCATTCCCTCAGTTGGAACTGGCAGCGATGGGGGCCCACGTCCGCCCGTATTATCCCCCCTGTATCTTCCTTCGAAGGTTCCGGGCAAGGTGTGAGCTCGAGCATCTTTTCCAACACCGGATTTTCCAAACCTTCAGGGAGGGGGCCCAAACACTGAATCATCTTCGCCTTTGTTAGCCAGTCCTGGTCAAAGAACGAACTCTCAGAAATAACTCCGTGATGAATAAAAGACAGTGTGTTCGGCTAGAGGATTTCTTACTTGTTCGACGGCGTGGTTACTACTCAGGCCCACATCCTCGGTAGTATCCGGACACTCTATTTGAGGTCCGAAGAATAACTTGTACTTCTCCTCGTGCGTCAGGCCGAGGAAACTTTGAATGGCACGCGGTCCTTCTGGGTTAAACTCCCACAAGCGAAGGGGCCGGCGTTTGCAAGGCTGGACTTGACGAATCAGCATAACTTGTATTACCGCAACCAAATTAAAATCTCCCTCGAAGTGATCTCGGATGCGGCTTTGCAGTATAGGCACGTCCTTGGCTAGACCCCAGCTCAGACCTCTGCTAATCCATGACATCAGTTGTGGTGGGGGGCCCGAGCGAAAAGCGGGGGCAGCCGCCCACTTGGCACTTCTGGGAGCCGTGACGTAAAACCACTCTTGCTGCCATAATTCGGACACCTCTGGAAAGGAACCATTCGGCCATGGAGCTCCTGCCATCTTGCCTATTGGTGCACCTCCGCATGCTGCATGTTGCCCCTCGACCACCTTCGTCTTCACTTCAAAGGTCTTGAGCCACAAGCCGAAGTGAGGGGTAATGCGGAGGAAGGCCTCACACACGACGATAAATGTTGATATGTGGAGAAAGGAGTCCGGAGCTAGATCATGGAAATCTAGCCCGTAATAGAACGTCAAACCCCGGACGAAGGGATCCAGAGTGAGGCCTAGACCTCGGAGGAAGTGGGAGGCAAACACGTCATTCTCGTTGGGTTCGGGAGTAGGGACGATCTGCCCTTGAGCAGGCAGCCGATGCGAAACCTCGGCGGTCAGGTATCTGGCCTCCCTCAACTTCTTAATGTACTCTTCCGTAATGGAGGAGGGCATCCATTGGCCTTGAAGGCTAGATCCGGACATGATTGAAGATCCGAAGCACCTAACCTGGGCTTTGGGTGTTAGAACTCGAGGCTAGGGAAGGGTTCGATTGAGCACGAGAGGGAAAAGGCAAAAACCTCGTCCCTTTATAAAGAGGGTGAATATCAAGCGTCCTCTCCGTAGCCGTTTAGGACTTGCCTATAATCTAGGAGTCCTAGACACGGTTGGGTTACCCACGCCCGTATTGATGAGAATCCCGTAATAAGGGGGCACGATCTCTGCTTTGACAAGACGTGTCGAAAAACTGCCTCACGTTATGTGCGGGGCTGGTTAGAAGAAACGGTTCGAATAATCACCGGGCCATGACATGACGTCGTGCTGCCAAAACAAGCCAGCAAATTAGTTCTGCCAAAATATTATTCTCTCTATGGTGGAATGTGGAACTTATTTTGCAGGGTCGGACATTATCCTCGTATTCAAATTCTTCTGTGATGTATTCGGAGAAGGAATCCGCCTTGCCATGCCGAAGACAATACTGCGCGCCGGACTCATCATCATTGAAGCCTGGTTCAGGGGCTACTGAGGGAGTCCTGGATTAGGGGGTCTCCGAACAGCCGGACTATCTCCATTGGACGGACTGTTAGACTACGAAGATACAAGATGGAAGACTTCGTCTCGTGTCCGGATGGGAGTCTACTTGGCGTGGAAGGCAAGCTAGGCAATATGGATATGGATATCTCCTCCTTTGTAACCGACCTTGTGTAACCCTAACCCTCTCCGGTGTCTATATAAACCGAAGGGTTTTAGTCCGTAGGACAACAACCATAACATACAATCATACCATAGGCTAGCTTCTAGGGTTTAGCCTCTCTGATCTCGTGGTAGATCTACTCTTGTACTACCCATATCATCAATATTAATCAAGCAGGACGTAGGGTTTTACCTCCATCAAGAGGGCCCGAACCTGGGTAAAACATCGTGTCCCCTGCCTCCTGTTAACATCCGGCCTAGACGCACAGTTCGGGACCCCCTACCCGAGATCCACCGGTTTTGACACCGACAGGTCATCTCCGGTAGGTAAACCGGATCAGTGAGGGACCAATACATGTGTTATCCTGCAATTCTCACAAACACATTAGTCCCTCAACCAGGTTTGTCGGCAATACTCCAAAACCAACTAGGGGTGGCACTAGATGCACTTACAATCTCCCCCCTTTTTGGTGATTGATGACAACCTGGTTGAAGTTTTCAACAGGGAATAAAATATGTGAAATTGTAAAGGATAGGGTATTGTCTTCATAAGTGGCAAAGGCTCCCCCTGAAGATGTGCATATAAGTAATTTGCTTTTGGAATGCAAATGCACATGGCAGGTTGTACTTGTGGAGATCCTCTTCAACTTATGATGACAATTCATTATGCAAGATTTGATATTACGAAGATAATGACATGCATAATGAAAAATGGACGTCTACAAAATGACCTAAGTGCAGAAGTTATCGTTGCACATGCGGAATTTATCATCGCATCATAGAATAGCAAATAAGTAAAAGACGACCATCGAGTTTATGTGTTAAAACTCAAAGAACCAAATGTATCAAAAAGCGAGAGTTGTGAGCACTTGGCAAAAGTAGCAAAAAGTAAAGCAACCACCCATATGGACCCGCTTGAAGACTATCAACTCATATGCTTCTCCCCCTTTTGTCAGTACCAAAAAGGTTTGAAGACATATGGACCCGCTTGAAGACTATCAACTCGTTCCCATGAGGTACAGGCGAAGCAGCAAGATCGTCGTTGAGGTCCGGTGGTGCAGAAGAACTTGGTGCAGTGTCGACACGCACTGAAGTTGGAGGAGGTGAAGTGGCATCATCTTGGTCATCGATGACTCTGGCATTCACCGTCCCTGCTGAGGACGAATAGTCAGAGTCTTCAAGTGAGGGAGTCCGACGCAAGTGAGCATTCCTTGGAGGAGTTGAGTCAAACTTGAATCTTTCTGTGAAGCCATCATCTTGCAGATCGGCTTCAGCACTAAGTAATGTCAAACTCTTCCAAGACCTCCGACAGGTTTCATGTGTAACAAAGGCATTCTTGATGGCAAGATTTTGAATGCGATTGACGTCCACCAAGAGGCTTTGCATCTGACGCTTAAGCCAGTTATGATGCTTATCCTGTTTCTAATGTAGCACGACGAGAAGCTCTCGGTCATTGAGAACACGAGATCGCTTCTGAGGCCTTTGGTCAATGGTGCTTCTAGTGGCGTCAGTTTGAGCGCGAGGGGCACGTGTGTTACCAGCCAAGGGATAAACACGAGAGACTTCCTGAACTCCTTCAATGGGCTGGGTGAAGCTTTAACGATCAGCATTGTGAAGATAAATCGAATCCTTAGCAGGCTCTGGGTAAATAGCTTCAACAGACAGATCAAACTCTGGCAAGAATACAAGATGATTGCGCACAGACGGCTGATAGTTGAAGGCAGAGTGCAGCTTGATAAGACGCATTACTCATGGAGCATAGAACTTCAAACCAAAAATGTCGGAGCCAGATGCAGCCAATTGTCTGATGAAGAAGTCTTGAGCATTGAAGCTGATGCCATTGAAGATATAGAAAACCAAAGTCTTCATTGCTCCTTCAAGCTTCGTTGCAGATGAATGTCCTTTGACAGGCCATAGAGTTTTTCTGATGATATGGTAAATGGTGCGAGGCAGATACTCTAGGTCTTCAACAAAGAATTCAGATGGGTAGTCAGCGTCGTGAGGCAAAGGCTTCATCATGCTCAACATTTGGCTCATTTTGGGTTCTGGCTTCTGAAAAATGCTCTCCAAAGCATTCTGGTGTTGTTGACAACCTGGTTCATAGTATTCACCAGGAGTGGGCAGGGCTGTGAGCTCAATGATATCAAGAGCTTTGGCTTCATGATGGACATTGCCTGTCATCCACTCAAGGACCCAAGTCTTTGGATCCCTGTTGTATCCTCGAATGTGAAGAGTTGCATAAAACTGTAATAGAAGCTCTTCATTCCAGTGTTCCTTGTCTGTGACAAATTGCAGGAGTCCAGCATCTCTGAAGGAATCCAACGCTTCTTCTAGACATGGCAGGCCAGCTATAGCTTCAGTGTCGAGACGCATATGTGGAAATATGCACCCTTGATTGTATAAGACGCATTAATAGTAGCTACGCTGCTGATAGCTCCAGAACCGATCCGATGAAATGCGAGGTTTGGAGTAAGGGTTCTTGGCGCTGTTGAAGAAGGTGTTATGTGCCACGAAGCCATTCACATTGAAGACCCCAGGAGAGGTTGCAGTGCCTGGGAATCTTGGAAGTCTTGGCTTGGGCTTCTATACTTGAGGCTTGTTCTCGACATGATAGTCAAATTGTGGACCCGCAGCAGGTGGAGGAACCAGAATGGGCCATCGGACCATAACAGGCTGACCACGATCAAATACCAGCTCAACAGTATGAGGTCTTGGAGGGGGTACAAGAGCATTGGCATTTTCGTTGACATGGGCTGCAAGCGGCACAATATCTTCAGGAGGAATGATTACGTCTGGTGCTGCATTGGCTTCAGGTGCTTCATTATTGGCTTCGGGCATGACGACATCAGTGTCGTCAGCAATGTTGTTGGTGGTGGTGACGTTAGCTTCAGGCGCCACATTAGCTTCAGCCATGACAACGTCATTGGCTTCAGTGTTGATGTTGGTGGCCACTTTAGTATTGGTAACCTCCACTTCAGGAGTTGGAGGGTCGGACACGTTCTCCTTGAGAACAGCTTCAAGAATGGTTGGTGGTGTACCAACTCTTTCTTCATCACGTGGTGCTTCTTCTTCATTGGCTGATGCAGTCAGAATATCTTCAGCCGTTTTGGCTTCATACTCAAAGGCATTCACAGTTGGAGTGGCTTCTGGAAACACTTGACGTGCAACAGATTGGTGGGGCACTTCTCCTTCTGGAACGCTCGGAAGAGTGACTGGGGGCCTTGGTCCTTTGTGAAGCCTGCGTAATGCTGGCGATGCCTGTGGAGATGGAGTTGGTTGGGCCTCAAAGTCATTGTCATCTTGCACTGGTGAGGTGACTTGTGGTTGGGGAGAACTTGGGGTGTCTTGTAGTTGTGGGTGATCAGCCCATGATGCATCCTGAGCAGTTGGTGTCAGAGGACGACCAATGCTGATGAGCTCGCTGTGCGTGAGCACAGGCGATGATACCAAATTGTGCTCGATCTGAGGAAGGACTTCATCATCTTCAACATTGTCGTGAGGACCAATGTCTTCAGCTGCGGTGGGATCAACAGGTGGATTGTCTTCAGCTTCAGGAGCCTCTGTGGAAGCAGGCTCATGAACTATCAACTGGCGCTCTCGATGTTTAGACACAGGACGAGCAACAGAAATTGGCTCGACAAGAAGGGGCTCTGTGGGAGCAGCCCGGTCTCTCTTCTTTGTTTTCCTTTTCTTGGTTGGGGGAGCATCATCAGTGGTGGCTTTGGTCTTGCGCTTTCTGGCTTCGGCTTCAGCTGCTCTAGTTTTCTTGAATTCTCAAGCCACTGTGGGGACCTTAGGCTTCGAGCCTGTCATACTGGCTGGGAAGACAATGCGAGGTTCTTCCTGCCTTGATGCTTCTGGTTCTACCACAGCTGGCTTCTTCTTCTTCTTCTTCTTGGCAGCCATTCTGGGGTCGATGCCTGGTCGCCCCAAGGCCTTGCGCTTTTCAGCTTCATTGTAGCCTTGAACACATTTGGCAGCAAGATTCTTCATGCGCTCACGAGAACCTTTTGCTTCTTCTCGTTTCTTGTGGAATGCCTCCTTGAGCTCATGCATCATGACCTTGAAGTTTTGAATGTCTTCAACATTGAGCTTGGCCATGTGCTTCTTGAACTGAGCCTTTTCATAATCGATCTTATGCTTCAGCTCAACAATTTTCTGAGCTAGAGCCAACTCAGGAGCAATGGCTCCATGGAAGGCGACGCTGAGGCCAATGGGAAGCTGGAGATCATCAAAGCTGACATCTGGGCTGTCAAACCACTCATCAATAAACTTGTTTAAGATTTTCACATCAAAGAGAGGAAGATCATTGAAGATTTCCACCTCTTGCTTGCTCTTGATCAACTGCTCAAGAGCGTCATCGCCAAGATCATCGTCGCTGGACAGATCAATGGCGTCATTCTTGTTTCTCAAAACAACAGCAGGGGTCAGTGCTTGACCAGTGGGTTGCATGGGCTTGTTTGACTTGGAAGACTTGGAGATGTGTGAGAGATCTTCAGACTGCACACTGGCTTCAGGAGGTGCAGTGGCCAGAGGCTTTGCCCGTGAGACCTTTGGTGCAGATGAAGGCTTTGAAGCCTTTGGTACTGAAGAGGGCTTTGAAGCCTTGGATTTCATTTGCTTCACAGGCTTCGGTGGTGCAGGCGCTTCGTCAGAATCAGCGCCGTCTGCAGGTTGATCCACGTCTGCCCCTTGAACCTTTATGTGTGTGATGAGACCTTCTAAGTTTCGCTTCGCGTGTGCCATCAGCACGTGGCGCAGGGGGGGCCTGGGTTGAAGTCTCACTACTAGGAAAAGGCCTACTAATGGCGCACCGGTTTTGCCTACTAATGGCGCATCACCGGTGCGCCATTAGTAGCACGCCACTAGTATTTTTTACTAATGGCGCACTGGATGGTGCGCCATTAGTATACACTAATGGCGCACCATCCAGTGTGCCATTAGTATATAACACCATGCGCCATTAGTGTGCCTCCCAGGGGCCATATTTAACCATGTGCTTTGGCACACTAATGGTGCACTGCGGATAGATGCGCCATTAGTATACTTGGCATACTAATGGTGCACTCTGTCTTGATGCGCCATTAGTATCCTTTGGAATACTAATGGCGCACTCTGTATTGATGCGCCATTAGTATCCTTTGGCATACTAATGGCGCACCTTGTGGTGATGCGCCATTAGTATGAATATTTGGTTTTTTTACTTTTCTGATTTTTGCACAGGTTACAAAATATATTATTTGACAGAATATAGACAGTAGCACACAGCAACAGCAGATTCATCGAATACAATAGAAGATTAGTCTCCGAATACAATTCATCATATTAGTCTCTGAATTCAAAAGACCAAACAAAGATAAAACATTACAAGTCTCGAGACCGCGAGTATCGAGTTTGTCTTCACATTACAAGTCGATATCAATCATCTAAACTACCATCACATAGAAGAGAGCTGCGGTCATCACGATGAGCATCATCGTGATCAAACTGGTCTTCATCTGGTTCCTCCAACGCTCCCTCCTCTCTCCTGCTAGATAGCAGGCGTATCTAGATTCGGCCTCCGCCCTAGTGGTGTACCCTTTGTAACTGTTACCGCTGAAACGGTGAACCTGTCTCCGACACTCCTCCCAGTCGTCGTAGACTCCGGGAACCTTACCCTTGTACACAACATATGCGGCATCTCTATGCACAAGCCAAACAACAGACAATACATACATAAGCAATATATAAGTATGCAACAAAAGGATCGGAAGAGAAAAGCAAGACATTAATAGCACGATTCATGGTCCTACTAATAAATAGCATCGATTACATCTAAGTTGAACGACTGTCCAAACCAAAGAGACATACAATTCATTAAAGTTTAATTACAACATGAGCCAATCAATGTTTCAGAACTACACATCACTACTTTCGACTCGACTCATGGACAGGAGCGTGGATGAAGCCGCCGTCTGTCATGATGGTCATGAAATCGCGGGCGTTGTCAGCCTGCATTTGTAGCATTCCGTCTATCTCAATGTTGGACGGTTGATATCTGAGGAAGAACTGCCCCGAGGTATGAAGGACATCTTGATGGATGATGTTCGCAAACTCCGACTGGATGCGAAAGAATTCTTGTCTGATGTCCGTGTCCTAGATTGCCGACAAGCTCGCGGCCCAATCTTTGAGATTATTTGGTAGCAGAAGGTGATGATGGTCCCTTACGATCGCCCGCATGTGATGGAGGGCGTAGTAGGCATCCTTCTGACCGCCAGGCGGCTGCTTGACGCAGCAGAACATCGTATTGTGGGCGAACACGTGCGAACTGCCCTGATGAAGGTGCCTCCAGATTTGGCGTAGCCAGGGAGAACATCATCAAGAACTTTCTTGATATTTGTGTAGTCTATCTTGGAGTTATGGTTCGGGTCGAAATACGTGGCCATGGAATATTTTGGGCTTAAGAGGATGAGTGTGCAATGTGTGTCACTGCACAGAACACGGAATGTTAGAAAAAAAAAGAACGATCAAAATCTAAGAAATCATATGTTATGGGGCGGTTAAGGGATGACTTACTCGGGAAAGTAAGGCACAAGGAAGTTATCCTTATCTGGGTTTGCCAGAATGACGTCTTCGAGGTGTGAACTCGTGACTTGGCGGTCCCCGGCGCTGCTCAAGAGCTTGGCACGCATGTAGAAGGGGTCGACGATCACGATGTCCGGGGTCTTGTCTCTAATGATCCGCATCTCCATACTCACCAAAAACAGCCGAACGAAGGTGTAGTGAAGCGGATGGAGGTTGAACATAGCAAAGATGTCATCAAACCGCAGGATGATCGTACCCCCGATGGCGCCATCCACAAAGCCCTTGCCCTCTGGCACCTTGGCCACGAAAACCAAGTATGCCACATCATTCTCTCTGAGACGCCGCTTCTCCAAAGAAAGAACACTGTCGTGCAGACTCCGCATAGCACCGGTTGCAGCACTAAGCATATTTGTCGGTAGCATCGCCCTACCCGCCACATGCACCCTCCTCGAGATATCCTTAGGTGAAGGTGGCCCGTCCTGAGCACGGATCGTACTCGGTACCGGCTGGCTCGCACCGGCGGCCTTTTTAGTCGGCCGTTTCTGACCCTTCTTCTTGATCTGCTATAATGGGACCGAGTTTTGCTCATAGACCGCCTTCTTGAGCGTGTTGGGGCTGATAATATTTGGCACCTCCGCTATCTGAGGCTCGGTGAAGGCGGCAGATGGAGGCGTCTCCTGAGAACTGAACACCAGACGACGCCTGTTGCAATTGGGTTTCTCCGTCATACCAGCTAGATCGCGGTCGTCTTGTTTGGGTTCTTGAGAAGGAGGCCCGCAGAACTCGTCACCATACCCATGTTCGGCAAAGTACTTATCGACGTTGGTAAATGTACCATCGTCGTTGTCGTCATCGTCCGGATCCTGTGCCATATGCATGTCCGGATCCTGTGCCATAGTGATGTCCGGCATGTCCGGTAGCATTGCGGCGTTCTTGCCATGGCTTGGCGCCGGCACGACTGGCGGTCTTGTCTGTGGGGTGGTGTCCCCCGCCCCCAAACGAATCTAGCTCCTCGGCCAAAGCAGGGGCCAGCTTACGCAGGCACTGAGGGTCATCTCATCTTCTTCGTCGGCCCCAGCGGGTCAAATCAGAGGTAACAGCTCGTCACAGCCTGGCAGCACCCGAACCACTTCAACCCTATACATTGTGGGTGGCATCAGATTACCGTGGAACACGGGGTTGCCCGGTTGAATGATTCTGCCCTTGGTGACATCGACCAACTCGCCGCCCACGAAGTGCAGGAGAGTGCATGGAACGTTGGCGGTGCCTTGCGAAAACATGTAGGGCGTCAGGGATGCCCAGTCAAAGGCAAGGAGATGAAGTCCTCGGCCGAGAGGCTTAGTTACCGTGATGCCGTCGAGCTCGGCTAATGTCGAGGCACCACCAATAGCGGGCGTGCAACTGACAGAGGGGCCACTTGCTGGCGAGGTGTCGGCCGGCGTACACCCGGGTGCATTAAGCTCCAATGCCGGTGTCGGAGACACCAATACTGCCGCCGCCGGAGACACCAATGGCGCCGCTGCCGTAGACACCAATACCGCCGCCGCCGGAGACACCAATGGCGCCGCCTGCGCGTTGTGTGAGTTGCTGGCCAAGAAGCTGGGAATCGAGGGCGGCCCCTGTTGGCCACCCGCAATCCACGTCGTTTCCCATGAATCAAGGTAGGCATAATGTCGGTAAGCGTCGATCCCAGTTGTTGTTGCACTTGCTCTTGGACCATCTCCGGAATCCGCGCCACTTGCACCTTGAGGGCTTCAACCTCGCGCGACTGGCTTTCCGAGCTGGTCTTTTTCTCCTTTCGCCCACCAGCGCCATAGTATGACGACCATTTTTTGGACAAGCCTTTGCCGGCCACACGACCAGCTGACGTCGGCTTATTGAGCTTATCCCTGTTTTTCATTACGTTCAATGCCCTATTCAAAGGGGTGTCGAAAGGGGAGCTCTGAGACGACCCCACGCTACTGCTTTCTTTGTCCTGCGGAAGGAACGTGAACCATTTAGAAATATTGGGGATTAATTAGAATGCAACCATATGGAGCTAATTACGCGGGGGTGTATTCCTTACCAGAACAAGCTCAAGCTCCTTGGTCTTCGGATCCGTGGTAAGCTCCTTTGTTACCGGGTCCTCCTTGTACCGGGCCCTGAGAAAGTTCCTGGTCTTCTTGTCACTGTATTTCTTGAAGCGGGGCGGTAGGCCTTGCTTGGCACGCTCCGCGTCCTCCTTGTCCCATACAGGCTCCGCCACTCTGTAACCGCCGAGACCGAGTTGGTGGACCCCTATGTTCAACTGCCGCATTTCTTTCCCCCACTGACTTGATTCGGAGGTTGCGGGGATCTCACACTTGATCTTGAACTCCTTGTAGTCATCTTCGCTCATCAAAGGATATTTCGCCTTGATCTTCTCATAACTATCACCTGTGTCAATCATTGCCTTCACCGTGCTTTTCCAAGTAGACAGGGCCGTGCTTATCATTGTGAGGGCGGCACCGTTCACTTTATTACCCGAGAGGCGTGTGTTTGCGAACTCAGCGGGGAACTTGTAACGTTCGTGCAGCTTCGTGAAGAGGAGGCTGCGCAAATTCCCTCGGTCCTTATGCCTTAGGTTCTCGGTGTTGATCGAGGCGGTGCTCCGGAGAATGCACCCGAGCTGAATCGAGTACCCCTTGACTACATGTTTGGGCGCCGTCGGATGCCCGTCGGAGTTCACTTCAGTAAATTCCTCCCTGACGGTGCCGAGCACGTTCGGGCGCCGATCCTTCCGTTGCCTCTTCGGTTGGCTGCCATCTGTGCGTGCGCTGCCATCATCAGTGGTGTCATCCCCGACGCCACTAGGGGTTGTGTAGTCAGGATCGGTGTCTTCCGCGGCGTCCTCATAGCGGTGAGGTTCTTCCTCCAACTCCTGGGACAACTCCCAGAATTGCTTGCCGCCCGAACCGCCGGCCTCATCGTTGTGGGCCATGTTTCGCTCTAAATAGGAAAAAAGTTTGGTCAAAAAGTTGGTTATTGTCAAGGAACAAGATCATGGTCTCATCATTTAGGGTTTGTCGACACCGAGGCATCCTAAAAGCTAAGCTTTTATCATTTAGGGTTTGTCAACGCCGAGGCACCCTAAAAGCCTAAGCATACATCATTTAGGTTCTCATCGACACTGAGGCACCCTAAAAGCCAAGGTTTCATCATTTAGGGTTTGTCGACGCCGAGGCACCCTAAATGCTAAGTTTTCATCATTTAGGGTTTATCGATGCCGAGGCACCCTAGGTTGAGCCTAATCACTTGGCACTAATCAGTTGGCTCTATTGCCACCTATGTTGGGTTTATCATCTAGGGTTTATCGATGCTGAGGAGAATTTCTAAGTTGGGCCTAATCACTTGGCTCTATTGCCACCTATGGTTTAATGCAGCAAGAATAAAGGGGCAGTTGATCCTACTTAATTAAGTACTAAGATACCCCGGGCCATGCATTAGTAGCAAGTACCTCATATGTCCGATTTTTAGCAAAGTCATGCTAAAATTCACGGAAAATTTCAGCATGACCTTTGCTGAAAATAGGACATATGGAGTACCCGAATTTGCCGGAACAGAAGTTAATCGACATTCCGGCAAACTCAAGGGCCTCACGGGGTACCTGCAAAATCATCACGACACGAAGGGCCTCTCAAGGGCCTCAAGCAGCAGCGGCGTCTCCCAGGACCCCATTTTTTCCTAAATTTCTTTGAGCAACAATTAGAGCAAAAAATTCAGCATATTTCTATACAATTTTTTTGTACACATAAGATAGAAATGTAGTGCTGAAAGTTTAATGCTTACAAAAGACTTGCTGAAATAGTGAAAAATATGGAGTCACCAAGCTGGCTAAGAAACTCCCAAAGTCCACTAGCAAATCCAAGATCTAATCCTGTTACACACATCATAACAATTTAAGATAATTAGGATAAGGATAGTAGGAAATGAAAAATAAAGAGCTCAAAAAACAATCACAACAGAAAAATAATAAAAACCTAGTCCTAGAAGAAAATAAATCCTAAAAGAAAAGAAATCCTAAAATCTCGAGCAAGTCCTAGCAGTAGTAGTCCAACTAGATGGCCACCACTACTACTCCTATCTCTGTTTAGCATCATCCACATGATAGTCCATTGGAATTTTGTTTGACACAGCTGAACAGCAAAGAAGGTGCCGTAGAAGCAGCTGCTACTGCTAGCTCCACTACATACATACTAGCCACTCTAAAACTTGTTTAAATCATTCACCGAACTCTAATCAATTCACCCAACTCTAATCAATTCAACTACGAGTTGCTGATTCGACAACCTACAAACTGATGACAAATTTATCTGCCATGACCACATCCAGGAACAGTTCTATTATAACACAATATTTCAGGGAAACACACAAAAGAAAACAATTCTTGTAATACATTGTTAACAGGGCATGGATTTTACTCCTACAGCAACAACAACAACCCTGGGAGAAACACATGCTCAAAAATCAAAAGCTTCTGCAATAAATAAATAAAGACAATTCCCAAAACTTGCTAGTAAAATAGTACTATGTGTACTAGAGGAGTCTTGTCAGGCACACAGATGCATATTCAGAAACCAAAACAATGATAAGTATAGGCAAGTGTAACTGGTCACTGAAGTAGCTCATGTCATTGCTTCTATCTGTCATGGACTGGTTTTCTGTAACCGATACAATTCAGTTGAGTTTTAAGGTTGACTAATTGCGCCCTTGTAAGTGCCTAGCAAACAGACTACAGGAATGGCATAAAGAAAGGAACATGCCAATGCACTCCAGGTTTTGCAGCAAGTTGTACTTAAAATATTCACCTTAGACAATCCATGACTGTGTATTGCGTTAGATAATGCAAACGAGAACAGAAGGCAACTTTGCTTATATAGAAATGTTGGCAAATGCAAACTCCTAAGTCTAACCAGGAAGCATCAGACGCCGATGCATAACACTGCTCACTCGCTTACACACACTACCGCCCCAAAATTTAAAACATAACCTAGTACTTGGCGCGTCGGCTCAATCAGGCATGGGGCGAAGCAAGGAGAATAGGAGAGGGGAGGGGCACCTGCGCAGGGGCCGGGTAGTGACGGACGGCGGCCAGGTTGCACGGGCGACGGACGGTGGAGGCAAAGCCGCTCGGTGAAACAGAAGGCGGTGGCGACGGCGAGATGGGGTCAGTCGGAGGAAGAAGACGTGCTCCGGCGAGGGTGGGGCGCGGGGGCGGCGGGGGTGTGGAGTCCGG
>NC_041390.1:539790213-539822789 GCF_002162155.2 Triticum dicoccoides
GGGGTGGGGGCGCAGGGGCGCGGGGGCGGCGGGGGTGGAGTCCTGTGAGGGTCGGGGCGGCGGCGTCGTGGGTCAGGGCAGCGCGCGGGTGGATCTGGTGGTGAGGGAGAGAGGGTCGAAGGGGATCTGGCGAGGGAGAGGGAGATAGCTAGGGGGAAGCTTACTAATGGCGCACCACACCTCGGTGCACCATTAGAAATCTTTTTTTAGATAGCAATGGCGCACCCCGCAGCGGTGCGCCATTAGAAATATTTTTTTTGGATAGCAATGGCGCACCCCGCAGCGGTGCGCCATTAGAATTTTTTTATTATAGTTCGAGCACAGGTTATATTGCACCTAACCCAATCCACATCAGAACCCGCCCACTAGCCTGACTGGTCAGCACGCAGCACACACACCAGGAGGTCCTGGGTTCGATTCCCAGGCTCCGCAATATTTTTTTTGCATTTTAAATGTTGTTTGATATTTATTTGTGTTTAAATATGTTCAAACTTGTTTAAATCATAACAGTAATATTTTTTTATAAAAACAGTAATAATTTTTTAAAAAATATATTCAAATTTGTTACTTGAAAATATCATCGGCGGCGGCGGTGGAGCGGGGGAGGGTGCAGGGGGTGCCCGTTGGCGGCGGTGGAGCGGGGGAGGGTGCGGGGGGCCGGGTGCTTGTCGGCGGCGGTGGAGGGGGATCAAGATCGAGTGTCCTCATGAATTCAAAAAGTGCCCGTGAAATTTAAAAATATTCATGATATCAAAAAGTGCCCATGAAATACAATCGAGAAATGAAGACTATGATTTAAATACAATCGATCTTAGCTAGCTATCTGTTCACAATCTTCTTGCCCTTCTTTTTCGCAAATGGAGTTCTTCTGTGGAACGGACGTCCTTTAGGTAGGGTGGTCCTGCTTCTTCTTGTGGTGTGTGTTGCTACTTCATCGTCGTCGTCATGTTCGATCTTCGGGTCGCCGTACTTGTCGAAGTCTTTCTCATTGGCTACTCCATCCATTCCGATGATCTTCCTTTTGCCTCTCCTCACGACAACACGACTGGGCTTTGACGGGTCGGTAATGAAGAAGCATTGGTCCACTTGGGAAGCCAGTACCCATGGCTCATTTTTCGCGGTGACGTTTGCGCCCGCGGTCTTGGATTTGGCTTCGGGTATAACCATGGTGGTGAAATACCGGTCTTCTTTTAGGACGCTCTTGGCCCATCTGACACGGAACATCGGGACCTTCTCTCCAGCGTAGCTCAGCTCCCAGATCTCCTCGATCCTTCCATAGTATCTGTCCTTGTTGTTACCGGTGTAGGATTCCATCGTTACCCCGGAGTTCTGATAACCATCGCTCTTCATGTCCTTGTCCTCGGTGTAGAATGTGTAGCCGTTGATATCGTACGCCTCATAGGTCATCAGGTTGTGCTCGGCGCCCTGTGACAAGGCGAATATGAGTTGTTCTTCCGCGGAAGAATCCTCATGTAAAGGGTACGACATAAGCTTCTTCTTGAACCAACGCGTGAAACATGAGTTGTGCTCTTTGATTATATCTCTGTCCGTCCTCTGTTGGCCTCAGTTGTTGTACGTCTTCTCAATAAAGGTTTTGTGCTCTACCACCCAAGGATCGACCACGTCTATGTGTTGTAGTGCGACTAGGTTTGCTCTTTCAAAGTCGGCGAGTCGACCCTCGAAGTCAACATGCATTTCGTGGCGACCCTCACGGTGACCCCATCCAGCGAGCCTGCCGAGGTGCCTGTTGACGGGCAGACCAACGGGGTTCTCGATGCCTAGATAATTCGTGCAGTAGGAGATGCACTCTTTGGTCAGAAAGCCCCTAGCTATACTTCCCTCTGGACATGACATGTTGCGAACGTATCCTTTGATGACACCATTCATCCTTTCGAACGGCATCATGTTGTGCAGGAACGTCGGCTCGTGTTGGATGATATCCTCCACGATATGGACCAGCAGATGCACCATAACATCGAAGAATGCGGGCGGGAAGTACATCTCAAGCTCGCATAGTATCACCACGATCTCTTCCTGTAGCCTTCTGAGTTGCCTCATGCCAATCGACTTCCGAGAGATGACGTCGAAAATGTTGCATAGGCCAAATAGCATTTCACGGACGTGCGCGTCCATGATCCCACAGATTGCAACTGGAAGTATCTGCGTCATCAGCACGTGACAGTCGTGAGACTTCATCCTGCTGAACTTCTGCTTCGCTGGGTCTAGGTATCTGCTTATCTTCCCCGCGTAACCGTAAGGAAATTTTACTCCTACGAGGCAGGTGAAAAACTGCTCGATCTCCTCCTGACTTAGAGTGAAGCACGCGGGAGGGTAGTCACTTCCGGTCTTCTTGGCCTTTTTGCCTTTGCGACGAGTTTCTGTGTCCTGTTTCACCTCATCATCATCATCATCATCATTAGCGTGAAGCTCCTGCCTGATGCCCATTGATTTCAAGTCTGCCCTTGCTTTCGGCCCATCTTTGGTCCTCTCTGGCATGTTGAGCAGGGTACCAAGCAGACTCTCGCACACGTTCTTCATGATATGCATGGCATCAAGGCTGTGAGGCACACGGTGGATCTTCCAGTACGGTAAGTCCCAGAAAACAGACCTCGTTTTCCATACCTTCAGCAGCGGCTCTGGCACCTTTCGCTTCTTTCCCGGCTCTGGCGCCTTTTGCTTCTTTCCCGGTAGTGGGCAATCTTTCCAATTTTTCAACAGCTCGTCTATTTCCTCGCCGCTCCTCGTACGCGGGCGTTTTCGGGGTTCGGTTTCACCATCGAACAGATCCTTGCGTTTCCTCCACGGGTCATCGTCGTGAAGCCACCTTCGATGTCCCAAGAACACGGTTTTCGAAGATACGGGATCTCTATCTAGCTGGTGATACGTTGTGTCATCCATGCACCTTATGCA
Organism: Triticum dicoccoides; assembly: GCF_002162155.2. Classification (NCBI taxonomy): domain Eukaryota; kingdom Viridiplantae; phylum Streptophyta; class Magnoliopsida; order Poales; family Poaceae; genus Triticum; species Triticum dicoccoides. The sequence continues at coordinate 539,793,124 of NC_041390.1, forward strand.
TCCAGAAAATCCGTGGACTACCTGCCCCGCGAGATATCCGTAACCGAGATAGTCGTGCACCGTCGTGAGCAGTGCGGCTCTCATAGGGAAATATTCTTTCTCTGCGGCGTCCCACGTATTGGCTGGCGTTTTCCACAGCGTGTCTAGCTCCTCTTTCAGCAGCCCCAGATACAGATTGATGTCGTTCCCTGGTTGTTTCAGCCCTTCAATTAGCATACTCATGTGAATGTACTTCCTCTTCATGCACAACCAGGGGGAAGGTTGTACATCCACACAAACACATGCCACGTGCTATGTGTGCTTCTCTGGCTGCCAAACGGATTGACTCCATCGGTGCTCGCGCCCAGCACAATGTTCCTTGGATCCTTCCCAAATTCTGGGTATTCGAAGTTCAACGCTTGCCACTGGCTCGCATCCTTAGGGTGACTCTGTTGGAAATATGCCCTAGAGGCAATAATAAATTAGTTATTATTATATTTCCTTGTTCATGATAATCGTTTATTATCCATGCTAGAATTGTATTGATAGGAAACTCAGATACATGTGTGGATACATAGACAACACCATGTCCCTAGTAAGCCTCTAGTTGACTAGCTCGTTGATCAATAGATGGTTACGGTTTCCTGACCATGGACATTGGATGTCATTGATAACGGGATCACATCATTAGGAGAATGATGTGATGGACAAGACCCAATCCTAAGCATAGCACAAGATCGTGTAGTTCGTATGCTAAAGCTTTTCTAATGTCAAGTATCATTTCCTTAGACCATGAGATTATGCAACTCCCGGATACCGTAGGAGTGCTTTGGGTGTGCCAAACGTCACAACGTAACTGGGTGGCTATAAAGGTACACTACAGGTATCTTCGAAAGTGTCTGTTGGGTTGGCACGAATCGAGACTGGGATTTGTCACTCCGTGTAAACGGAGAGGTATCTCTGGGCCCACTCGATAGGACATCATCATAATGTGCACAATGTGATCAAGGAGTTTATCATGGGATGATGTGTTATGAAACGAGTAAAGAGACTTGCTGGTAACGAGATTGAACAAGGTATCGGGATACCGACGATCGAATCTCGGGCAAGTGTCGTACCGATAGACAAAGGGAATTGTATACGGGATTGATTAAGTCCTTGACATCGTGGTTCATCCGATGAGATCATCGTGGAACATGTGGGAGCCAACATGGGTATCCAGATCCCGCTGTTGGTTATTGACCGGAGAGTCATCTCGGTCATGTCTGCATGTCTCCCGAACCCGTAGGGTCTACACACTTAAGGTTCGGTGACGCTAGGGTTATAGAGATATTAGTATGCGGTAACCCGAAAGTTGTTCGGAGTCCCGGATGAGATCCCAGACGTCACGAGGAGTTCCAGAATGGTCCGGAGGTAAAGAATTATATATAGGAAGTGCTATTTCGGCCATCGGGACAAGTTTCAGGGTCACCGGTATTGTACCGGGACCACCGGAAGGGTCCCGGGGGTCCACCGGGTGGGGCCACCTCCCCAGGGGCCACATGGGCTGTAGGGGGTGCGTCTTGGCCTACATGGGCCAAGGGCACCAGCCCCTAGAGGCCCATGCGCCAAAGGGACAAGAGGAGGGGAGAGTCCTAAAGGGGGAAGGCACCTCCGAGGTGCCTTGGGGAGGATGGACTCCTCCCCCCTTTGGCCGCACCCTTCCTTGGAGGAAGGGGCAAGTCTGCGCCCTCCCCCTCTCCCTTGGCCCTATATATAGTGGGGGGAAGGGAGGGCAACCATACCTGAGCCCTGGCGCCTCCCTCTCCCTCCCATGACACATCTCCCTCCTCCCGCAGCGCTTGGCGAAGCCCTGTTGGAATCCCGCTAATTCCACCACCACGCCGTCATGCTACTGGATCTCCATCAACCTCTCCTTCCCCTTGCTGGATCAAGAAGGAGGAGACGTCGCTGCTCCGTACGTGTGTTGAACGCGGAGGTGCCGTCCGTTTGGCGCTAGGATCATCGGTGATTTGGATCACGACGAGTACGACTCCATCAACCCCGTTCTCTTGAACGCTTCCGCGCGCGATCTACAAGGTATGTAGATCCACTCCTCCCTCGTTGCTAGATGACTCCATAGATAGATCTTGGTGACACGTAGGAAAATTTTGAATTTATGCTACGTTCCCCAACAGTGGCATCATGAGCTAGGTCTATTGCGTAGATTCTATGCACGAGTAGAACACAAAGTAGTTGTGGGCGTTGATTTTGTTCAATATGCTTGCCGTTACTAGTCCAATCTTGTTTCGACGATATTGTGGGATGAAGCGGCCCGGACCGACCTTACACGTACTCTTACGTGAGACTGGTTCCACCGACTGACATGCACTAGTTGCATAAGGTGGCTAGCGGGTGTCTGTCTCTCCCACTTTAGTCGAAACGGATTCGATGAAAAGGGTCCTTATGAAGGGTAAATAGCAATTGGCATATCACGTTGTGGTCTTTGCGTAGGTAAGAAACGTTCTTGCTAGAAACCCATAGCAGCCACGTAAAACATGCAAACAACAATTAGAGGACGTCTAACTTGTTTTTGCAGGGTATGCTATGTGATGTGATATGGCCAAAGGATGTGATGAATGATATATGTGATGTATGAGATTGATCATGTTCTTGTAATAGGAATCACGACTTGCATGTCGATGAGTATGACAACCGGCAGGAGCCATAGGAGTTGTCTTAATTTATTTATGACCTGCGTGTCAACATAAACGTCATGTAATTACTTCACTTTATTGCTAACCGTTAGCTATAGTAGTAGAAGTAATAGATGACGTGACAACTTCAAGAAGACACGATGATGGAGATCATGATGATGGAGATCATGGTGTCATGCCGGTGACGATGATGATCATGGAGCCCCGAAGATGGAGATCAAAAGGAGCAATATGATATTGGCCATATCATGTCACTATTTGATTGCATGTGATGTTTATCATGTTTATACATCTTATTTGCTTAGAGCGACGATAGTAAATAAGATGATCCCTCATTAAAATTTCAAGAAAGTGTTCCCCCTAACTATGCACCGTTGCGAAAGTTCGTCGTTTCGAAGCACCACGTGATGATCGGGTGTGATAGATTCTTACGTTCACATACAACGGGTGTAAGACAGATTTACACACGCAAAACACTTAGGTTGACTTGACGAGCCTAGCATGTGTACAAACATGGCCTTGGAACATAGAAGACCGAAAGGTCGAGCATGAGTCGTATGGTAGATACGATCAACATGAAGATGTTCACCGATGATGACTAGTCCGTCTCACGTGATGATCGGACACGGCCTAGTTGACTCGGATCATGTAATCACTTAGATGACTAGAGGGATGTCTATCTGAGTGGGAGTTCATAAGATGAACTTAATTATCCTGAACATAGTCAAAAAGGTCTTCGCAAATTATGCCGTAGCTCGCGCTTCAGTTCTACTGTTTAGATATGTTCCTAGAGAAAATTTAGTTGAAAGTTGATAGTAGTATTTATGCGGACTAGGTTCGTAAACTGAGGTTTGTCCTCATTGCTTCATAGAAGGCTTATGTCCTTAATGCACCGCTCAGTGTGCTGAACCTCGAACGTCGTCTGTGGATGTTGCGAACATCTGACATACACGTTTTGATAACTACGTGATAGTTTAGTTAAACGGTTTAGAGTTGAGGCACCGAAGACGTTTTGAAACGTCGCGAAACATATGAGATGTTTCAAGGGCTGAAATTGGGATTTCAGGCTCGTGCCCATGTCAAGAGGTATAAGACCTCCGACGATTTCCTTAGCCTGCAAACTAAGGGAGAAAAGCTCAATTGTTGAACTTGTGCTCAGATTGTCTGGGTACAACAATCGCTTGAATCGAGTGGGAGTTGATCTTCCAGATGAAATAGTGATGGTTCTCCGAAGTCATTACCACCAAGCTGCTTGAGCTTCGTGATGAACTATGATATATCAGGGACATATATGATGATCCTTGAGATATTCGCGATGTTTGACACCACAAAAGTAGAAATCAAGAAGGAGCATCAATTGTTGATGGTTGGTGAAACCACTAGTTTCAAGAAGGGCAAGGGAACGAAGGGATACTTCATGAAACGGCAATTCAGCTGCTGCTCTAGTGAAGAAACCCAAGGTTGAACCCAAACCCGAGACTGAGTGCTTCTGTAATAAGGGGAACAGCCACTGGAGCAGAATTACCCTAGATACTTGGTAGATGAGAAGGCTGGCAAGGTCGATAGAAGTATATTGGATATACATTGTGTTGATGTGTACTTTACCAGTACTCCTAGTAGCACCAGGGTATTAGATACCGGTTCGGTTGCTAAGTGTTAGTAACTCGAAATAAAAGCTACGGAATAAACGGAGACTAGCTAAAGGTGAGATGACGATATGTGTTGGAAGTATTTCCAAGGTTGATCAAATATCGTACGCTCCCTCTACCATCAAGATTGGTGTTTGCGTTGAGCATAGACATGAATGGATTATGTCTATCGCAATACGGTTATTCATTTAAGGAGAATAACGGTTACTCTGTTTATTTGAATAATACCTTCAATGGTCTTGCACCTAAAATGAATGGTTCATTGAATCTCGATCGTAGTGATACACATGTTCATGCCAAAAGATATAAGATAGTAATGATAGTACCACCTACTTGTGGCACTGCCACTTGAGTCATATTGGTATAAAACGCATGAAGAAGCTCCATGTTGATGGATCTTTGGGCTCACTCGTTTTTGAAAAGTTTGAGACATGCGAACCATGTCTATTGGTGTATATGCATGAAAAAACTCCATGCAAATGGACCGTTTGGACTCACTTGATTTTGAATCACTTGAGACATGCAAATCATACCACATGGGCAAGATGACTGAAAGCCTCGTTTTCAGTAAAGTGGAACAAGAAAGCAACTTGCTGGAAGTACTACATTTTGATGTGTGCAGTCCAATGAGTGCTGAGGCATGTAGTGGATATCGTTATGTTCTTACTTCACAGATGATTTGAGTAGATGTTGAGTGTATTTACTTGATGAATCACGAGTCTGAATTATTGAAAGGTTCAAGTAATTTCAGGGTGAAGTTGAAAGATCGTCGTGACAAGAGGATAAAATATCTATGATATGATCATAGAGATGAATATCTGAATTACGAGTTTGGCACAGAATTAAGACATTGTGGAAATTGTTTCACAACTAATACAGCCTGGAACACCATAGTGTGATGGTGTGTCCGAACATCATAACTGCACCCTATTGGATATGATGCATACCATGATGTCTCTTATCGAATTACCACGATAGTTTATGGGTTAGGCATTAGAGACAACCACATTCACTTTAAATAGGGCACTACGTAATTCCGATGAGATGACACCATATGAACTATGGTTTAGAGAAACCTAAGCTGTCATTTCTTAAAAGTTTGGGACTGCGACGCTTATGTGAAAAAGTTTCAGGCTGATAAGCTCGAACCCAAAGCGGATAAATGCATCTTCATAGGACACCCAAAACAGTTGGGTATACCTCCTGTCTCAGATCCGAAAGCAATAAGGGATTGTTTCTGGAATCGGGTCCTTTCTCGAGGAAAAGTTTCTCTCGAAAGAATTGAGCGGGAGGGTGGTGGAGACTTGATGAGGTTATTGAACCGTCTCTTCAACTAGTGTGTGGTAGGGCACAGGAAGTTGTTCCTGTGGCACCTACACCAATTGAAGTGGAAGCTTATGATAGTGATAATGAAACTTCAGATCAAGTCACTACTAAACCTCGTGGGATGACAAGAATGCGTACTACTTCAGAGTGGTACGTAATCCTGTCTTGGAAGTCATGTTGCTAGACAACAATGAACCTACGAGCCATGGAGAAGCGATGGTGGGCCCGTATTCCGATTAATGGCTCGAGGCCATAAAATCCGAGAGAGGATCCATGTATGAAAACAAAGTGTAGACTTTGGCAGAACGGCTCGATGGTCGTAATGCTATTGAGTACAGATGGATTTTAAAAGGAAGACGGACAATGATGGTAAGTATCACCATTAAGAAAGCTCGACTTGTCGTTAAGATGTTTTCCGACAAGTTCAAGGAGTTGACTACGATGAGACTTTCTCACTCGTAGCGATGCTAAGAGTCTGTTGGAATTGTATTAGCGATTACTGCATTATTTATGAAATCTTGCAGATAGGATGTCAAAACATTGTTTCCTCGACGATTATCTTGAGGGAAGGTTGCATGTGATACAACCGGAAGGTTTTGTCAATCCTGAAAGATGCTAATAAGTATGCAAAGCTCCAGCAATCCTTCTAAGGACTGGAGCAAGCATCTTGGAGTTGGAATGTACGCTTTGATGAGAAGATCAAAGATTTTGGGTTTATACAAAGTTTATGAGAAACTTGTATTTCCAAAGAAGTGGGTGGGAGCACTATAAAATTTCCGATGAGTATGTGTTGTTAACATGTTGTTGATCGGAAATGATGTAGAATTTCTCGAAAGCATATAGGGTTATTTGGAAAGTGTTTTTCAATGGAAAGCCTGGATTAAGCTACTTGAACATTGAGCATCATGATCTATAAGGATAGATCAAAACACTTAATGGTACTTTCAAATGAGCACATACCTTGACATGATCTTGAAGGTGTCCGAGATGGATCAGTCAAAGAAGGAGTTCTTTCCTGAGTTGTAAGTTATGAAGTTAAGACTTAAAGCTCAACCACGGCAGAATAGAGAGAAAGGACGAAGGTCGTCCCCTATGCTTAAGACATAGGCTCTACAGTATGCTATGCTGTGTACCGCACCTGAGATGTGCCTTGCCATGAGTCAGTCAAGGGGTACAAGAGTGATCTAAGAATGGATCACAGGACAGCGGTCAAAGTTATCCTTAGTAACTTGTGGACTAAGGAATTTTCTCGGTTATGGAGGTGATAAAGAGTTCGACGTAAAGAGTTACGTCAATGCAAGCTTAACACCTATCTGTTGGAAATATGCCCTAGAGGCAATAATAAAAGTATTATTATTATATTTCCTTGTTCATGATAATTGTCTTTTATTCATGCTATAACTGTATTATCCGGAAATCGTAATACACGTGTGAATATATAGACCACAATATGTCCCTAGTGAGCCTCTAGTTGACTAGCTCGTTGTGATCAACAGATAGTCATGGTTTCCTGACTATGGACATTGGATGTCGTTGATAACGGGATCACATCATTAGGAGAATGATGTGATGGACAAGACCCAATCCTAAGACTAGCACAAAAGATCGAGTAGTTCATTTGCTAGAGCTTTGCGAATGTCAAGTATCTCTTCCTTTGACCATGAGATCGTATAACTCCTGGATACCGTAGGAGTGCTTTGGGTGTATCAAACGTCACAACGTAACTGGGTGACTATAAAGGTGCACTACAGGTATCTCTGAAAGTATCTATTGTTTTATGCGGATCGAGACTGGGATTTGTCACTCCGTGTAAACGGAGAGGTATCTCTGGGCCCACTCGGTAGGACATCATCATATGCGCAATGTGACCAAGGATTTGATCACGGGATGATGTGTTACGGAACGAGTAAAGTGACTTGCCGATAACGAGATTGAACAAGGTATTGGATACCGACGATCGAATCTCGGGCAAGTAAAATACCGCTAGACAAAGGGAATTGAATACGGGATTGATTAAGTCCTTGACATCGTGGTTCATCCGATGAGATCATCGTGGAACATGTGGGAGCCAACATGGGTATCCAGATCCCGCTGTTGGTTATTGACCGGAGAACATCTCGGTCATGTCTGCATGTCTCCCGAACCCGTAGGGTCTACACACTTAAGGTTCGATGACGCTAGGGTTATAAAGGAAGCTTGTATGTGGTTACCGAATGTTGTTCGGAGTCCCGGATGAGATCCCGGACGTCACGAGGAGTTCTGGAATGGTCCGGAGGTAAAGATTTATATATAGGAAGTCCTGTTTCGGCCATCGGGACAAATTTCGGGGTCATCGGTATTGTACCGGGACCACCGGAAGGGTCCCGGGGGCCCACCGGGTGGGGCCACCTGCCCCGGGGGGCCACATGGGCTGTAGGGGGTGCGCCTTGGCCTACATGGGCCAAGGGCACCAGCCCCTAGAGGCCCATGCGCCAAGATAAAGGAAAAGGGGGAGAGTCCTAAAGGGGGAAGGCACCTCCGAGGTGCCTTGGGGAGGATGGACTCCTCCCCATCCTTAGCCGCACCCCTTCCTTGGAGGAGGGGGCAAGGCTGCGCCTCCCCCCTCTCCCTTGGCCCTATATATAGTGGGGAAAAGGAGGAGCAATCATACCTAAGGCCTTTGGTTGCCTCCCTCTCCCTCCCGTGACACATCTCCTCTCCCGTAGGTGCTCGGCGAAGCCCTGCAGGATTGCCACGCTCCTCCACCACCACCACGCCGTTGTGCTGCTGTTGGATGGAGTCTTCCTCAACCTCTCCCTCTCCCCTTGCTGGATCAAGGCGTGGGAGACGTCACCGAGCTGTACGTGTGTTGAACGCGGAGGTGCTGTCCGTTCGGCACTTGATCATCGGTGATCTGAATCACGACGAGTACGACTCCATCAACCCCGTTCACTTGAACGCTTCCGCTTAGCGATCTACAAGGGTATGTAGATGCAAACTCTCCTCTCCTTTCTACTCGTTGCTGGTCTCTTCATAGATAGATCTTGGTGTTGCGTAGGAAAATTTTTGAATTTCTGCTACGTTCCCCAACACTATCCGGATAGCTCTGAGTAGAGATAACGGATACGTATAATGGAGCAACAATTTAGAATAGCTCCAAGTAGAACAGTTATTTGAAATGGCTCCAAATATAGCGTAGTAGCTGCATCTGCAAGATGACATAGAGATTTGCGAAGTACACACGGATCTGAAAGATTCAGACCCGTTGACTATAACATCTCTCACAAGCATAACATGATCAAACCCAGAACTCATCGAGTGTTAATCACATGGTAATGTGAACTAGATTATTGACTCTGGTAAACTCTTTGGGTGTTAGTCACATGGGGATATGACCTTGAGTGTTAATCACATATCAATGTGAACTGGATTATTGACTCTAGTGCAAGTGGGAGACTGTTGGAAATATGCCCTAGAGGCAATAATAAATTAGTTATTATTATATTTCCTTGTTCATGATAATCGTTTATTATCCATGCTAGAATTGTATTGATAGGAAACTCAGATACATGTGTGGATACATAGACAACACCATGTCCCTAGTAAGCCTCTAGTTGACTAGCTTGTTGATCAATAGATGGTTACGGTTTCCTGACCATGGACATTGGATGTCATTGATAACGGGATCACATCATTAGGAGAATGATGTGATGGACAAGACCCAATCCTAAGCATAGCACAAGATCGTGTAGTTCGTATGCTAAAGCTTTTCTAATGTCAAGTATCATTTCCTTAGACCATGAGATTGTGCAACTCCCGGATACCGTAGGAGTGCTTTGGGTGTGCCAAACGTCACAACGTAACTGGGTGGCTATAAAGGTACACTACAGGTATCTCCGAAAGTGTCTGTTGGGTTGGCACGAATCGAGACTGGGATTTGTCACTCCGTGTAAACGGAGAGGTATCTCTGGGCCCACTCGGTAGGACATCATCATAATGTGCACAATGTGATCAAGGAGTTGATCACGGGATGATGTGTTACGAAAGGAGTAAAGAGACTTGCTGGTAATGAGATTGAACAAGGTATCGGGATACCGACGATCGAATCTCGGGCAAGTGTCGTACCGATAGACAAAGGGAATTGTATACGGGATTGATTAAGTCCTTGACATCGTGGTTCATTCGATGAGATCATCATGGAACATGTGGGAGCCAACATGGGTATCCAGATCCCGCTATTGGTTATTGACCGGAGAGTCATCTCGGTCATGTATGCATGTTTCCCGAACCCGTAGGGTCTACACACTTAAGGTTCGGTGACGCTAGGGTTATAGAGATATTAGTATGCGGTAACCCGAAAGTTGTTCGGAGTCCCGGATGAGATCCCGGACGTCACGAGGAGTTCCATAATGGTCCGGAGGTAAAGAATTATATATAGAAAGTGCTATTTCGGCCATCAGGACAAGTTTCGGGGTCACCGGTATTGTACCGGGACCACCGGAAGGGTCCTGGGGGTCCACCGGGTGGGGCCACCTGCCCCGGGGGCCACATGGGCTGTAGGGGGTGTGCCTTGGCCTACATGGGCCAAGGGAACCAACCCCTAGAGGCCCATGCGCCAAAGGGACAAGAGGAGGGGAGAGTCCTAAAGGGGGAAGGCACCTCCGAGGTGCCTTAGGGAGGATGGACTCCTCCCCCTTTGGCCGCACCCTTCCTTGGAGGAAGGGGCAAGGCTGCGCCCTCCCCCTCTCCCTTGGCCCTATATATAGTGGGGGGAAGGGAGGGCAACCATACCTGAGCCCTGGCGCCTCCCTCTCCCTCCCATGACACATCTCCCTCCTCCCGCAGCGCTTGGCGAAGCCCTGTTGGAATCCCGCTACTTCCACCACCACGCCATCGTGCTGATGGATCTCCATCAACCTCTCCTTCCCCTTGCTGTATCAAGAAGGAGGAGACGTCGCTGCTCCGTACGTGTGTTGAACGCGGAGGTGCCGTCCGTTCGGCGCTAGGATCATCGGTGATTTGGATCACGATGAGTACGACTCCATCAACCCCGTTCTCTTGAACGCTTCCGCGCGCGATCTACAAGGGTATGTAGATCCACTCCTCCCTCGTTGCTAGATGACTCCATAGATAGATCTTGGTGACACATAGGAAAATTTTGAATTTATGCTACGTTCCCCAACAGACTCAGCATCTTGTCTTTTTTATTTATCTCCGGATCATTTTCGTCATCTTCCCGCTTCTTCTCCTCCCTATCCGCGTGCCAACGCAGGAGCTTTGCTACCTTAGGGTCCGCGAAATACCGCTGCAGACGAGGAGTGATCGGAAAGTACCACACCGATTTTCGAGGAGCTTTCTTCCTCTTCTTGTATCGAGTGACGCCGCACACCGGACATATGGTAGACTCCGCGTGCTCGGCCCGATAAATGATGCAATTGTTCATGCACACATGGTATTTCACGTGCGGTAAATCCAGAGGACACACGATTTTCTTGCCTCCTCGAAACTGGTCGAGCACTTGTTCCCCTTGGGAAGACGTTCGTGCCAGAATGACATGTTCTCGTCGAAGCATGCGTCGGTCATTTTGTGTTTTACCTTCATCTCCAGAGCCGTTACTTTCAGGAGGGTATCCTCGGGCCTGCATCCTTCATACAATGGAGTAACCGCGTCTATCTCAAGTTGATCCAGCTTGGCTTTCTCTCGGGCGGCAGCTCTTGCGTTATCCGTCTGCTTGAGAAGCAGCTCTTGAATATGAGGGTCCTGCACCCAGCCTCCATCGACGTCTGCTCTGGCATCTTCATCTTCATGATCATGCCCTTCGTCTTGATCTTCCTCATCATCATGTACGACATCTTCTACATGATGACTGTGTACAGCATCACCGTCGTGATCATGTCCTGGAGATTCTTCGTCTTCTCGCCCGCCCTCGCCGCGGTGGTACTTGTCTTGTTGCCCTTCCTCATTTCTTGCCCGGCCCCCATGGATGACTTCATAGTCATCTTCGTCACCTTGCCACCGATAGCCATCCATGAAACCACGCAAGAGCAGGTGGTCCCGCACCTGCCCGGAATCCGGGTCCGCAATAAGGCTTTTCAGCTTGCATCTTCGACACGGACATCTTATCTCCGTCTCGTTCTTTTGAAGCATCTCGGCCTTTGCGGAGCTCAAAAACCTATTCACGATGCCTTCGGTCATCGTGCGGACCATGGTCGCCTGCGGGGTAGAGCAAAACAATATTTTAGAACCAAGAAAAAAATTGGCATGACCTTCCCTAAAAATAGGACCAAAAAGAATGCATAGTGCCAAAATTCTCGCCGAAACGGAAATGAATCAACATTCCGGCAAAAAATTGGCAACTATCACATTTCAAATACCGGTACCTGCAAACACAAACATATATGCAACACCACAAACACATGCAACACCACAAACATACATAGATCTAGCTAGGCCACAAAAAGTGCATGTGCACGTTGTTGGAGCGAGCTAGGGAGAAAAAAATTAGATCTACATCATGAAGATAGCTTTCCCCTTACTTACCTATCAAAAAAAGGTAATTTCACCACTAAATTTTGATGAATCTATGGTGGAAATGAGGTGAGGAGGAGGAGGCAGCCGAAAGCTTGGAGAAGGAGGTGGAGGGAATGAAGTGGGGAAAGTGAGTGGGTAGGTGTGGGGCTGTCCAAAATATCTTGTTGGGGTCCCAGGTTACTAATGGCGCACCACCTGCAAATGCACCATTAGTAACCCTGGTTACTAATGGCGCACCTGCAGGTGGTGCGCCATTAGTAGTTTTGCAGAAAAGTAAAATATATATATATATACTAATGGCGCACTTTTACAGGGTGCGCCATTAGTAGTTTAAACTAGTAATGGCGCACTGTGAGGTGGTGCGCCATTAGTAGTTTTGCAAAAAAAGAATATAAAAAATTTAGTACTGGCGCACTCCATGTCTGGTGCGCCATTACTAGTTAGAACTAGTAATGGCGCACTTCGGTAGGATGCGCCATTAGTATGTATGTAAAAATGAAAAAAAAAATTATCACTAGTGGCGCACCAGTTTTCTGGTGTGCCATTAGTGTCTTCCACACTAATGGCGCATCACCAACTGGTGCGCCATTAGTATATAGTAGTGGCGCACTACTTCCCTGGTGCGCCATTAGTGTCAATCCTATCTATAGCCCTTTTCCTAGTAGTGTCTAATCCCAAAGACTTCTTGTTTTTCTTGGCCGAGTTCTTTGCAAACTAATAGTTGCGCTTGAAGAGATTATCTTCTCGACACCATAACAGAGAGGATGGGTCGGCATTAGCAGGCTGAGGTCCACGAATCATGCAGGGGTAGAAGCCTTGAGCAATAGCTTCGGGCTTCGACTTGGGCTGAAGACCTTTGTATATTATATCTCCCAGGGGCCCTTGATGGCACTCTTCTCAGCATATTCGTTGGTGACGAATCTGTACTTGAAGCATTCCTCTAACCAATGTCTTCGAATCCATTGGATTCGGTTCTTGCGTTCTCCACAGGTCTCTTCTGGATCTGACTTGTATAGCTCATGGAGATCCGGTGCAGGTCCTTAGCAGGGTTTCCACGGCGCTGTATGCCGCCCTTCCTGACTGATTTTTCTGTTGCCATGAAGTTTAGACTGGAAGGCTTCAACACTGTCAAAGTCTTTCGTCTACTGGTCAGACAAGAACTGGCTTCAGGAGAATTTAAATGATGCTTTAAGAACTCTACAAATGAATGTAGACTATGAGAACCAAGGGATTCTCCCACGGACATGTACCTGTGACAGCATTAAAGGTGCGAGGGAAGGGGAAGAGGTCATATGCATTCTCAGAAGATTTTGAAGATAAATCAGTTTAGAAGACATTGACCTCATAGTGCAAAGACATTCACTCATGTGTAGAGAGTTGGTTCCAGATTTGTACGAATCCATGAATAAGTACAAGTGAGGAATCTAACTACTTTGTGAAGCATAAGTGAACATACTAGGCATGCTATGAGATGCAGAATGAGATAGATCCAACTTGTGGGAACAGAAACCACTTGTGGTTGAAAAGGATGAATCTATCGGATCAAAAGGACAGTAAAAAGAGGTTTTATTTACCACACGAGGAACTGCTAGACGGAGCAGGAGAGGAGGCTGAGTAGTTCGATCTTCCGTGCCCTAACTTGGCGACGGAGGACACCTACGGCGACGGCGGAGAAAACGATGTCCGCAGCCGGCGTGAGGACGGCGTCGGTGAGGTCGCGGCAGCTAAGCGCTTCGTCGCCGACATTGTCGAGAGCTAGCGGTGGCGCTAGGGTTTGTGCGAGAGTGGAAGAAGAGATAATGACTAGGGTGAGGCGTGTATTTATAAAGACAGGGACGGCACAGCGTTATTACGCAGGTGCCCCTGGTGGTTCACATCTGAAGGACACGTGGCGATCATACAACACAATGGAGGTTGTTCCATGTTCCCACGCACGCCTAGATTGTAGGGTGGTCATTCCCACTTCTCCGGGTTTCAGGAAAAAAGATTGAGCATTGAAAACAGATTAATTTTTGTCTCTGTGTCTCCTGCTGACAAGGACTCGGCGAAGACATTCGACAGTTTCAGTAGAATGCATATGATTTGGATAGATAGACTTGAGACGGGAGCATAGAAAGGCTAGGGTCCGATCACATTCACTTAGTTCAAAAGATTTAACGTGAAGACATAGTTATAAGTGAATGCTGTAGAGGACAGAAACCAAATCAGTACATTTGAAGATAAACATGAGGCCATGTTAACATTGAAGACAAATAAAATATGAAGACTTTGAAAATGTAACTCCATGAGAAAAACACTTCTAAGGGAAGAATTTGGTGGTGGCGTTACCCACCGTATAGGAAGTATTAGACCTAGACACGGCGCACAATTATCGTGGCGCTCCGAAGTCAAATTCCACATTAATGTATTCACACTCAGAATGTAAGTCTTCATTGATTGAAGATATACTTTACTTCGTGTGTTGCACATCTAAGTCTTCAACATGCATAAGTGTTAGGATGTGTGCCTGATCACAGGACATTTGAGGATTCCAAGATATTTAGCTCACACCGTAACTTGCAAAACCTTTTCTCATCCAAGGGCTTTGTGAAGATATCTGCTAGTTGCTCTTCAGTGTTGACGTGTATGATATCAATATGTTCCTTCATGACATGATCTCTGAGAAAGTGATGATGAATTTCAATGTTCTTTGTCTTCGAGTGCTGAACTGGGTTGTTAGCAATCTTGATGGCACTTTCGTTGTCGCAGTAGAGTGGCACTTGCTTCAGATGAATGCCATAGTATTTGAGTGTTTGCTTCATCCATAGAAGCTGAGCACAGCAAGATCTAGCAGCAATGTATTCAGATTCAGTAGTGGAGAGAGATACACAGTTCTGCTTCTTTGAAGACCAACATACAAGTGAGCGTCCCAGAAAGTGACATTTGCCTGATGTAGACTTGCGATCCACCTTGTCACCAGCATAATCAGCATCCGAGAATCCAACTAGATCAAACTCTGAGCCCTTTGGATAACATAATCCTAGTGTTGGGGTGTGAGCCAAATATCGAAGAATTCGCTTCACAGCTAAGTGATGCGATTCCTTTGGTCCCACTTGGAATCAGGCACACATGCAAACACTAAGCATGATATCTGGCCTAGATGCACATAAATAAAGCAAAGAACCAATCATGGAGTGGTATACCTTTTGATCGAACTCTTTACCATTGTCGTCGGGACCTAGATGGTGTTTAGCTGGCATTGGCGTCGTGTAACCTTTGCAGTCTTGCATTCCAAACTTCTTCAGGCAATCTTTGAGGTATTTCTCTTGAGATATGAAGATGTCGTTGCGTTGCTGTCGTATTTGAAGACCAAGGAAGAAATTCAACTCTCCCATCATGGACATCTGATATTGCTCTTGCATCATGTATCCAAACTCATCACTATATTTCTGATTAGTGCAGCCGAAGATAATGTCATCCACATATATTTGGCACACAAACAGTTCACCATCATATGTCTTCGTGAAGAGTGTGTGATATAGGGAACCAGGTTTGAAGCCTTTGCTCTTCAGGAAGTCTTTGAGTGTGTCATACCAAGCACGAGGGGCTTGTT
Organism: Triticum dicoccoides; assembly: GCF_002162155.2. NCBI lineage: Eukaryota > Viridiplantae > Streptophyta > Magnoliopsida > Poales > Poaceae > Triticum > Triticum dicoccoides. The sequence continues at coordinate 539,808,876 of NC_041390.1, forward strand.
TAAGGCCATACAGTGCCTTGTTGAGCTTATACACCATGTCAGGATGTTTTGGATCTTCAAAGCCAGGCGGTTGTGCAACATACACTTCTTCTTCAATCTTGCCATTGAGAAAACGCTCTTCACATCCATTTGATACAGAAGAATGTTATGATGTTTTGCATAGGCCAGCAGTATGCGTATAGCTTCAAGCCTAGCCACAGGAGCAAATGTTTCATCGAAGTCAATTCCTTCAACTTGAGTGTATCCTTGAGCAACGAGACAAGCTTTGTTTCTGAGAACTTGACCATGCTCATCTTGCTTGTTGCGATATATCCATTTAGTGCCTATGATATTGTGCTTACGAGGATCAGGATGCTTGACCAGTTCTCAAATTGTTGAAGCTCTTCTTGCATAGGTTGAATCCATTCAGGTTCCATGAAGGCTTCATCAAATTTCTTGGGTTCAGATATTGAGACGAATGCGAAGTGCCCACAGAAATTTGCTAGTTGTGTTGCCCTTGAACAAGTGAGTGGACCGGGTGCATTGATGCTATCAATTATTTTCTCAATCTGTACTTCATTTGCAACATGAGGTTGAACAGGACGAAGATTTTGCTCTTGTTGATCATTGTTATCGTTAGAAGAATTTTCTTCAGGCTGAGCATTGTCTTCTAGTTGATTAGGTGCAGAGATGATGAGTTGCTCTTTGGGCTGTGCTTTAGACGGTATGATTTCTCCAGTCCCCATAAGCTTGATGGATTCACTGGATGGAACTTCATCTAGCACATTTGGCAGGTGCTCTCTTTGCGAGCCGTTAGTCTCATCAAACTGCACATCCACAGTTTCAACCACTTTATAGTGAAAGAGGTTGAAGACTCTGTAGGAGTGCGAATCCTTTCTGTATCCAAGCATAAAACCTTCATGTGCTTTCGGTGCAAATTTTGAAGTGTGATGTGGATCCTTGATCGAGCACCTGGCACCAAATACTCTGAAGTAGCTGACATTTGGCTTCTTACCAGTGATAAGCTCATAGGATGTTTTGTTCAGAAGCTTGTGAAGATAAACACGGTTGATGATATGGCATGCAGTATCAATGGCTTCAGGCCAGAACTTTCTTGGAGTCTTATATTCATCGAGCATCGTCCGGGCCATCTCAATGAGTGTTCTGTTCTTGCGTTCCACGATGCCATTCTACTGCGGTGTGTACGGAGCTGAGAACTCATGAGTGGTGCCCAAACTATCAAGATAAGTGTCGAGGCCGGTGTTCTTGAATTCAGTGCCAATGTCACTTCTGATGTGCTTGATCTTGACGTCATAGTTGTTCATGGCTCGATTTGCGAAACGTCTGAAGACATCCTGCACTTCAGTCTTGTATAGAATTATATGCACCCATGTATATCTTGAATAATCATCAACAATGATGAAGCCATAGAGACATGCAGTAGTAGTAAGAGTTGAGTAGTGAGTGGGACCGAAGAAGTCCATGTGTAGCAGTTCGAAGGGTTGAGTCGTTGTCATGATTGTCTTCGAGGGATGCTTGGCCCTCGTCATCTTTCCAGCTTCGCAAGCACCACATAAGTGATCCTTCTTGAACTTGACGCCCTCGATGCCTATGATATGCTTCTTCTTTGCAAGAGTGTGCAAGTTCCTCATGCCAACATGCCCTAGCCTCTGATGCCAGAGCCAGCATTCTGAAGCTTTTGCAAGAAGACATACGGCAAGTTGTGGTCCTGCTGAGAAATCTACCATGTACAAATCATCTTTCTGATACCCTTCAAAAACTAGAGACTTGTCAGATTCCATTAGAACAAGGCAACGATATTTTCCAAACATCACAATCATGTTTAAATTGCAAAGCATTGAGACAGACATTAAGTTGAAACCAAGGGATTCAACAAGCATCACTTTATCCATGTGCTGATCCCTTGAGATTGCAACTCTACCTAGACCCAATACCTTGCTTTTACCAGTATCAACAAATGTGATGTGACTCTTGGCAGATGGACGTAAGTTGAGTCCATGAGAAGACTTCGCTTGCCAGTCATGTGATTAGTACATCCACTATCAATAATCCATTCTGAAGAAGCTGGTGTCATACCCTACAGTGCAGTTAGGGGGATAGGCTTCACGAAGAGAATTGTGAAGCATAAACATTTGACGAGCAAGTGGATTATGAAAGCTTAGATCGAGGTTAGGACTGATAGGGCAAGTAGCAAGCGACTCAGGAACAAAATACATAATAAGAACATTTGGGCATTTGATCTTGTGCCTACAAGATGTTTAAGGTCCCCAGCAATAGCTTCAGACGCATTTGATTTTTGGCTGGAGACCCTTCCCTGCAAAAAAAAGTTAAGCTTTCTTAGCCACCCACATCTTCAAGGGTGGCTTCGAAGCAATGAGTCTAAGTGAAGCATCTGAGAACTTCTGCTTTGGAGCCCTAGCAAATAGTCTTGCAGGTGGACAATAGTACTCATAAGAATAAGCAGAGTAGTTCTTGGTCTTATGAACATGGCAGTTTGATGAAACACACTCATATTCATAGGCCTGAGTATGGTTTCCCTGCAAAACATTTGCGTTAGTGCGACTCAGGTGAGTCCTCTGTCTGTATGAAGCCTTTGGACCATATGAAGCTCGTGGTCTGGGGTTTGTCTTCTTCACTTGTGGTGTCATGACGACATACACAGGAAGATTTTCCAGACACTTTTTTGGCACCCAGACCTTCTTCATAGGTGGCCCATACCTGCAGTTAGTACCAATATACCTGGCAAACACTTCACCATTATGATTCTTAAATAGTTTATAGTTTGCATCAAAGGATTCATCAATGACAATGGGATTAGCACAAGTGAAGCCAAATAGGGTGGATGGATCCACTGAAGGTTCCTTTGCAGCAACCCATGTGGTTTTGTGGTACTGCTCAGGTTTCCACTAAGAGCCATCAGCATTCATTTTTCTTTCGAACCCAACACCCTCTTTCCTAGGGTTTCGGTTCAGGATCTTCCTTTTGAGGACATCACATAGTCTCTAATGCCCTTTGAGACTTTTGTACATCCCTGTTTCAAGCAATGTCTTCAACCTAGCATTTTCATCAGCAATAGCAGTGGCATCCTCAGCAGAGGGGTTAGTTACCACATCTACAGTTGAAGATATTGCAACAGTAGCAGCAGTAGAACATCCAACAACAGAAGTAGCGTTGTCACACTCAATGCATTTAAGACATGGTGGTTCAAATCCTTCCTGAGCGGAACTGATCTGTTTAGTGCGAAGTGACTCGTTTTCCTTTTGAAGATCTTCATGAGCCGCTCTCAATTTCTCAAGATCTTACTTCCTTTGAAGATAATCATAGGAAAGCTTTTCATGAGTTGTTGAGAGCGTTTCATGACGACTTTCAAGTTCCTCATACTTAACATGAAGATTTTTTATGTCTTCAATTAAGGACTGAGATCGAGTCATTTCAGCGTCTAACAGGTCATCGCTTTTGTCTAACAGTTTTTAAATATGTTCCATAGCTTTCTGTTGTTCAGTTGCAATTTTAGCAAGTGTTTTGTAGCTGGGTTTGGAACCACAATCAGAGTCATCTTCACTGGATGTTTGATAGTGAGTAGTGCGTGAGTTTACCTTGGCACCATGTGCCATGAAGCAGTAGGTGGGAGCAGAGTTGTCCTGGTCATTAGCATCTGCATCGGTGATGAAGTCATTGTCTTCAATGTTGAAGATGGACTTGGCAACGTAGGCTGTAGCCAGACTTGTAATGCCAGAATTGGATTCCTCCTCAGACTCCACCTCCGCCTCCTCAGAAGCAGACTCCTCCTTTGAATCCATTTCCTTGCCAACAAACGCACGAGCCTTGCCAGATGAGCTCTTCTTGTGTGATGAAGACTTTGATGAAGACTTGGAAGAAGACTTTGAGTATTTCTTCTTCTTCTTGTCGTTAGAATCATATTCCTTGCTCTTCTTCTTGTTGTTGTTCTCATTGTCCCACTGCGGACACTCAGAGATGTAGTGACCAGGTTTCTTGCACTTGCGTCATGTTCTCTTCTTGTAGTCATGAGCAGAAGCTTCATCATTACTTGAGCTGGATCGTGAGGACTTTCTGAAGCCTTTCTTCTTGGTGAATTTCTGGAACTTCTTCACAAGCATAGCAAGCTCCTTTCCAATGTCTTCAGGATCATCAGAACTGCAATCAAATTCTTCTTCAGATGAGGAAACAGCTTTTGCCTTCAAGGCACAAGTTCGTCCATAGTTAGGACCGTAGATGTCTCTTTTCTCAGAAAGCTGAAACTCATGTGTGTTGAGCCTTTCAAGTATGTCAGACAGATCGAGTGTCTTGAAGTCAGGGCGTTCTTGTATCATCAGGGCTAGGGTGTCAAACGAGTTGTCAAGTGATCTCAGGAGTGTCTTGACGACTTCATGCTTGGTGATCTCAGTAGCGCCGAGGGATTGAAGCACATTTGTGATGTCAGTGAGTCGATCAAACGTGATCTGACATTCTCATTGTCGTTTCTCTTAAAGTGGTTGAAGAGGTTGTGAAGGACATTGATTCTTTGATCTCTCTGGGTTGAGAAGCCTTCGTTGACCTTGGAGAGCCAGTCCAGACTAGCTTGGATGTTTCCAAAGCACTCACACGGCCATACAGTCCTTTGGTCAGATGACCACAGATGATGTTCTTGGCAGTGGAATCTAGTTGAACAAACTTCTTGACATCAGCAGCGGTGACACCTTCACCATCCTTGGGAACGCCATTCTTGACGACACACCAGAGGTCGACATCAATGGCTTCCAGATGCATGTGCATCTTATTCTTCCAGTAGGGATATTCAGTTCCATTGAAGACTGGGCACACAACGGAGACTTTGATTATCCCTACAGTCGACATAGCTAAAACTCCAGGTGGTTAAACCGAATCACACAGAACAAGGGAGTACCTTGCTCTGATACCAATTGAAAGTGCTAGTGATCGACTAGAGGGGGTGAATAGGAGATTTCTATGAAAGTCTTCAAAACATGGAAGTTTCAAAGACAAACGATAGAAATAAACCTATTACCATGCAGCAGAAGGTAGACTACACTAAGCAAGCCATACTCAAGTATTCAATGAAATGATAGCACAAAGACTAATAGCAGCTAGGCAGTATAGATCAGGACGGAAGATTGTATGAAGCCAATCAGAACAAGGAGTCACACAGTGAAGACAAATAGATAATGCAAACAGGCAATGACTTCACAAGAACCAATCTGCAAATAAAGAGATGGGAAGGATAGAACCAGTGGCTCGTTGAATACAATGATTTGTTGGACCAGTTCCAGTTGCTGTGACAATTGTACGTCTGGTTAGGGAGGCTGAGATTCAACTCGGAAGACCGTGTCTTCACCTTATTCCCCTTGACCTAAGGACACCTAGTCCTCGCCCAATCACTCTGGTAAGTCTTCAAGGTAGACTTCCAAACCTTCACAGACTTCATTCACCGGCGATCCACAATGACTCTTGGATGCTCAGAACGTGACGCCTAACCAGCTGGAGGATTCACAGTCCTCAACTGTAATAAGTCTTCAGATCACATAAACAGGAAGACTTCAGTGATGCCTAACACTCTTTGGCTCTGGGTGTTTAGGGCTTTGTCCTCGCAAGGAATTCTCTCTCAAAGGCTTCGAGGTGGGTTGCTCTCAAACGACAAAAGCCGTATACTAACTCTGAGCAGCCAACCAATTTATGGTGTAAGGGGTGGGCTATTTATAGCCACTAGGCAACCCGACCTGATTTGTCCGAAATGACCCTGGGTCACTAAGGAACTGACACGTGTTCCAACGGTCAGATTTCAAACACACACGGCAACTTTACTTGAGCTACAAGCAAAGCTGACTTATCCAGCTCTGGATAAGATTTGCTCTCATTGTCTTTGCTCGAAGACATAGGATTTTGGTTAAGCATCACATCAGTCATTCTGACTGGTTCACTTGGACCCCACTTAATAGTACGGTGGTTCCTATGACTCAACAAAGAAGAAAATGAAACAATGAAACAACTAAGTCTTCACGCTCCATAGTCTTCACAAAATGTCTTCTCTTGTCATAGTCTTCAATGTGAACACCTTCACATACCACCTTTGTCTTCAATGTCTTCATACATTTTTAGGAGTCATCTCCGGTAGGTAAACCGAATCAATGAGGGACCAATACATGTGTTATCCTGCAATTCTCAAAAACACATTAGTCCCTCAACCAGGTTTGTCGTCAATACTCCAAAACCAACTAGGGGTGGCACTAGATGCACTTACAGCTGCTAAGGCTTCAGCGTCCGGACAGTCGACGATTTGGTTCTTCTTAGTGAGAAACCTGTTCCAAAGCTTTCGGGCGGACTCTCCGGACTGTTGAATTACATGGCTTAAATCATATGCATCCGGAGGTCGGACATAGGTCCCTTGAAAATTAGCCCGAAAAGCTTCCTCGAGCTCCTCCCAAGTTCCAATTGAGTTTTCGGGGAGGCTTTTCAGCCAGTGCCGAGCTGGTCCTTTAAGCTTGAGGAGCAAGTATTTGATGGCATGGAGATCGTCTCCGCGAGCCATATGGATATGGAGGATAAAGTCCTCAATCCATACCCCAGGGTCTGTGGTCCCGCCGTACGCCTCTATGTTCACTGGTGTGAATCCTTCTGAGAATTCGTGGTCCAGCACCTCATTGGTGAAACATAGGGGGTGTGCGGCACCCCTGTATTGGGATGTGCCATGGCGTTCGGACGGTTGTAGTATACGGTTTTGATTTTGTGCCGGTGTGTGCTTCCTAGATCCATAGATGGATCTGGTCATACCGGACTTTTGGCGCAAGTCCTCACGTAGATCATGTGTTGACTTATGTGCGACTTTGTTAGCCGCTCTATCGCGGTCACAAGGTGGTGGATCCGGCCGGTTGGCCGTTTCATTTTTCGGCTGTGTGGGCTCTAAGGCCTCATTGTCGAATTCAGGTAATAGCTTGCGCTTTGGATAGCTCTTTGTGTGGTAACTTCCACCATACTTTGCTTCGTTGTCGAGCACTTTGTTCCACCTGCTGTTGAGCGTATCTTATGCAGCCTTAAGCCTTTGCTTCTGCTTCTTCAGACTCCTCGCTGTGGCAATAAGCCTTTTGCGGAGGTTCTCTTGCTCCAAGTGCGTTTCCGGGATGATGTGTGCATCTTCGTTCGGACTGTTTTCCTCCCCAAAGGGGGTTTGATGAGGTTTATCCTCGGTGTCGCCGTGTTCGGACGTCGTATCCGTACTATGTTCGCCGCTTGCAGTTTCATCGTGCTCTGCCGTCAGGGCAATGTGGTCGTCGTTTCCTCTGCAGTCGTCTGGAGTGTTATTTTCTCTTGCGTTGTTATCACTGTTTTTGCTATGGCGGGACTTAGAGCGGCGTCGCAGACGTTGGCGCTTGGGTTGCTTCTTGGAGGGGACATCCTCCGCTGTCTCTTCGCCATTGCCTTCTTTGGGTGCATCCATCATGTATATGTCATGTGATGAAGTGGCTATCCGGCGCCCTGTGGGCGCTGGTTCCTGTTCATCTCCTGCATCCTCGTCCATGTCGTCAATGTCTTCGGAGTCGAAGTTGAGCATGTTGGTTAAGTCATCGACAGTGGCTACTAAGTGGGTGGTGGGTGGGCAGCAAATTTCTTCGTTGTCCGCATCCCATTCTAGCCGGACATAGTTCGGCCAAGGTTCTCCCGACAAGGAGAGAGACCTTAATGAATTTAGCACATCATCGAAAGGCGAGTGCTGAAAGATATCCGCGGAGGTGAACTCCATGATCGGCGCCTAGTCAGATTCGATAGGCACGGATGCAGGCGGCTCGGAGTCCGTGGCCGGAGACGAATCCAGTGGTTCGGCGACACGACTCTCGTAAGGGCTGAAATCAGTATCCGGCTCCAACACCACTGAGAGTGCGGCCTCCCTGGCTGGGTCTATCCCTCCGTCCTTGGGTGGCGCGATTTTCTCCGAATTGAAGGCCGGAGTAGTTGCAGATGCGATCTTCGAAACACTGTCCGATGGCTGAGTTACGTAATGCTCGTCGTGACTGTGCGGCGCACCTGACACAGGCTCGAACCCATCGAAGATCAAGTCTCCGCGGATGTCGGCGGTGTAGTTTAAGTTTCCGAATCTGACCTGATGGCCAGGGGCATAGCTCTCGATCTGCTCCATATGGCCAAGCGAATTGGCCCGCAGTGCGAAGCCGCCGAATATGAAGATCTGTCCGGGGAGGAAAACCTCACCCTGGACCGCATCGTTACCGATGATCGAAGGAGCCATCAAGCCTTATGGTGACGGCATAGTGGAACTCTCAATGAAAGCACCAATGTCGGTGTCAAAACCGGCGGATCTCGGGTAGGGGGTCCCGAACTGTGGGTCTAAGGCGGATGGTAACATGAGGCAGGGGACACGATGTTTACCCAGGTTTGGGCCCTCTTGATGGAGGTAATACCCTACGGCCTGCTTGATTGTTCTTGATGATATGAGTATTACAAGAGTTGATCTACGACGAGATCGTAGAGGCTAAACCCTAGAAGCTAGGCACTAGTAGAAAAGGGGTCAAATGTGAAGCACATTAGTGCTGGTTTGAATTTGAGCCGGCACTAATGTGACCATTAGTGCCGGTTCCAACGGCTAGGCGGGCGGGCATCATTAGTACCGGTTCATGGGCAACCTTTAGTACCGGTTCATGCCACGAACCGTTACTAATGAGGCTGTGTCAGGCTATGGTCAGGCTGGGGCCCCCACGAAGACCTTTAGTACCGGTTCATGCCATGAACCGGTACTAGAGTTTCTTAGTAAGCTGATTTTTATTCCCACCTCGCCAAGAGAGAGACAATATGAGCGGTTTATAAGCCGTGAGTGCACAGACAATGACGAAGAGGCGCAATGCTCACCTGCATGTTGATTAGCTTCAAGCCTTTCGAAATAGCATAGATTGCACTGAGCTATGTGCAGTGTAGTCTACACTATTCCGAAAGGCTTGAAGCAAATTAACCAGCATTGCATCTCTTTTTTATTTTTAATAACTTATTTGAACTCCGGACTTCTTTTGTGTTCAGTATGCAGCATTCAAAGCGACGTCATCAGTTTCCAACATGTTCTAACATCATTTGTTGTTTTTCGGTCATCTACCTAATTGTTTAGAGAGCTAAATGACCATGAAATTGAAAATCACTACAAAATGAATTCTGAAAATGTTAAAACTTGGCATGGTATCATCATTTCACCCGCATAGCATGTGTGAAAGAGTAGAGAGGGTCACGGCAAAAACTGGACGCACTTCGTGTACAAACTGGACAAACTCTTTCGGAGTATTAGGGTTTCGGACGAGAACTCATCTGTTACACGGGCACTTCAATGTTTTTTAAACTTATTTGAACTCCGGACTTCTTTTGTGTTCAGTATGCAGCATTCAAAGCGACGTCATCAATTTCCAACATGTTCTGACATCATTTGTTGTTTTTCGGTCATTTACCTAATTGTTTAGAGAGCTAAATGACCGTGAAATTGAAAATCACTACAAAATAAATTCTGAAAATGTTGAAACTTGGCATGGTATCATCATTTCACCCGCATAGCATGTGCGAAAGAGTAGATAGGGTCAGGACAAAAAATGGACGCACTTCGTGTACAAACTGGAAATAGAAGAAAATAAATAAAAGAAAAGAAATAATGCAAAAAAGAAAAAAAACTATACAAAAAAATTACTCAAAAATAAATAGAAGAAAATAAATAATGTAGAAAAGAAAAAAACTATATAAAAAATTACTCAAAAATAAATAGAAGAAAATAAATAATGCAGAAAAGAAAAAACTATATAAAAAATTTGTTGGCGCGCTGCCCAGTGGGCCTGCCAGACCTAGGGTGTGCAAATGCAGGCCCAGAAGGGCCAGCAGACTCACAGGGCAGCGCACCCTATTTAGGTCCAGAAGTTTGCTATATAGAGAAGCTCGAAGGAGCAGCCGCGGCTGGGTTTATAAACTAGTGCGGCTGCCCTTCGCTCGGCGAGGTGGGACTAAATATTGTGCACCGCCGGTGGCAGCGCACAACCATTAGTACCGGTCGGTGGCTCCAACCGGTACTAAAGGGGGGGTCTTTAGTACCGGTTCGTGGCACGAACCGGTACTAAAGGGGTCGTTTCCCGCCCCTTGGCCTAGCGAAAATTGGCCTTTAGTACCGGTTGGTGGCTCCAACCGGTATTAAAGACCCCTCCTATATATATGGCACTTACAAAAAAAATAGTTTCATCGACCACCAGTACTTCTTCTCGATCCAACTTCTTCGCCGCGCCTGTCGCCCATCACGCGCCGCCCTCGCCGCCCACTACAACAAAATTGAGATACTGTGACGAAAATCCACGTGACGTTGGTGGACAACGTCACGCAAATAACTAATATGTGACATTTTCGCAGGTGGCATCATTGATTACTTCAAATCGATGATGATAGACGTCACTAAATTGCCTCGACCATAGAGCGCACCTGGTTGCCAATTTGTATGACGTTTTGGAAATTTCCATGACCAACCTACTAGAGTTACCGAATATTACGAATGTGTGATGATCGACTTTTTGTCATGTAATGTCGAGTAGTGGCACCCCCATAGCTACTTCATGGTTTATTGAGCGGCAAGACCCACACGTCAGTGTTGGTAGTGGGGCCTGCCATATTTTATTTACAGAGAAGCGATGTAATTATTTTGTTCTATTTAATATAAATAGGTATAGTGGCTAAGGAAAAACTTATTGTGTTATATCTTTTTTTGCGGGGAGTGTTATATCTTTTTTATGGTGTGTTCTATCTAATATAAATAGGTAGTTGCTGGGCAAAAAAGTTCAACCTGACATTCGTGCGCTCATGTTGTTTCAGTGAGTCCAAAAAAATGAAATAGGAGATTGAACGAAAATGGGAAAACTTACAAATAGGTTTCGTTCTATTTGAAAAATAAGGTTTTTTACCCACCCACTCTGAATCGAGCACTTATGAGGTGAGGTTTCATTCTATCTAAAAATAAAAAAATAAAAGAAATAGGAGAGTCGATGGGAAAAGTATGGCACCAGAGGTTCGACCCCAAGGGAGTTGACAATGGGAGTACTTTTTTTTGCGGCAATCAGAATACAATTTACGTTGTGCTAAAATATAGGAGTATGTATTATTCCCCCACAAAATAAATACTCCGTATGTATTATTACGTTTTGCACCAAGTAACCATCAGATCAAATGTTCCACATGTAAACTATAGAAGATAATTAAAAAATAGAACAAGTTATTTTTGGTGAGAAACTAATTGACTGAACACAGGATTTATCTTCTTTGCCCACAAAAAATAGGACATATTTTTTGCAATCTAGCAAAAGCATGGAGACGGGAGAACAAATTTCAAGAAAAGAAGGGCAGGGCGTGAAGTCTATGTGGGGCTTGCAATGTCAGTGACACGTTCTCCTACCACAAATATCTCCTCCCACGATTTCTCAAAAAAAAAAATCCTCCCACGATCCACGTCTCTTCTCTTCTCTGGATACAAAGCCAAATCGCTATATAGCACTACTAGATTAGACGCCGCGGCCACCGTGCTGAAATCTGGATCTGGCAGCACCGGTGTCATCCTCGGCTGCGAGCGACATACCTCCTTCACCCCAGCGCCTCAAACTCGCCCCCTTCCTGCAAGTTGCGAAGGCCGCTGACAGGGCGTTCATCCACCTTCGACCTCACAACCGATCTGACCGCCCCGGATGTCGTTGCCGCCCGGCCAGATCGCCATGGCACTCGACGCCACCAACACCTGCACACTTCAGGAGGACCTGACGGCTGACGCCACACGGATCTGGCTGTCACGAACACCGCCACCGCCACACCGTCTTTCTCGCCAGTCCAGATCCACTTTTCCCTTATCTCAGTCGTGGTACGGGTGCCAGTCGCAGCACAGAACTATGAGGCATTGACGATCCAGCCGTTGTCTTGTTTTTTTGTCTCTTCAGGTAAGCCTATTCCCGCCGCCTTTGGTTCGTCTTTGCCTCCGATTCACAGGATCCCGATCTAACATCATTCCTCTCTACACAGGATGAACAATAATGCGGCACTCCCTCCATCGGGATCCAACAACACACGATAGTTGCGACTCCGTCTTCCTCCTCAACCATGTTGTTCCAAAATTTTGGATTGTTACAATCCACACCGTACACGATTTTGTATTTTTGCGTGTGTGCCAAAGTGCTACATAGGCGACAAGTTTGTTCCCTGTGTGATTACCCCTCATCAGCCAACCAATGATTGTTTTGCATGTGGAGTAGCGCTCATGCCAGAATCGAGCATTATCTGAAACAGTTGTCATTCTCTCTAGATGCTAATAGGTACCAGTGAGATTGCTCACCTCCCCTCTTTGTCTTCCCACCGTAAAAAAAGCAAAATTGCTCTTTCTCGCAAGTAATGGATATGCATGGATTTATATATGTGCAGATAGTTGTAATGTGTCTATAAGTCTGTTAGCCGCACATGCATGATATAGCAAGTCACTACTAGCCTTATAATCACAGCATGCCCTCTTCTTTTGATCTGTTTACGAGTTTGTGGCAAATTTTAATCCTATGCTAGCTTTTGACAGGATAATATGCAAGTCACCTTTGAAGAAAATCGCGATGGACAAAGAAGCGTTACAACAACTTTAGTCGCCTTCAACAAATTAGGAGAAGAGACGACCAAAAAATGTTCCTTCCTTTGATGAAGATGGAAGCTATACAAATATGTTTGGGGGCCAAGACAACTCATTTGTTAATTTAGTCCTTAGTGCCGATGCTACTTGTTTCATCAAGTTTCTATGTAACTCGTGTTATTTCGGCCTATGTAGTATGTGAGCTATGATTCTGTTTTTAATAAAAATTACGATGGTGATCTGTGCTGTGAAATAGGCGAGATTAATTGCCTGCCATATATCAAGTAAAAGTAGTATGTGTGGACAATCGAAAGATGGATTGAATGAGTAGAAAAATTAAATAAAAATTTAAAATAATTGGTGAAAAATGGATATAGCCCAACAAAGGCTCAATAAAAATTGAGTACTGCATCAAACGATATTGGGCTGCAAATTGGCCATGGCCGAGAAAATGGATATAAATTCAAATCAACCAAATTATCGGGCTCGGCCCATTTAGAAATATAATGTGTATTGGGCCATCGAAAATCTAGTGACATCGTACGTCACTGAAGGTCCCATATTGAGTGACGTTTTGTGCGCGCGCCGTCACTAGGAGTAATCTGTGACGGGGATTCCATGACGATGCTCGTGACGCACGTAAAATGTCATGCATGGGTATTTTGTGACGTTTATGGATTTTTCATGACATTTTTTAACTCATCATAGTAGGCCTGATCTCTTGTAGTGGCCCCCGCCGCCCGTCGTCGCCGTCACCGCCGTCGCCCACGCCACCCGTCGTCGCCGTCACCGCCGTCGCCCCCGCGCGCTGCGCCCGTCCCCGCCGCCTCTCGCCCGCCGCGTCCGTCCCCGTCGTCGCCCGCCGCCGCCCTTACGCCGCCGCCCCCCGCTCGTACACACACACACACACACACACATTGTTTTTACTTATTTTCTATTTTCTGTTGTTTAGATTAATGTTAGATAAATTACTTAGATAATAATGTTAGAACGTTAATGTTAGATGAATTATATGGAAAAAGATGTTAAATATTAATGTCAAATATATTTTACATGAATTAGAACAAGTTGAACTAGTTGAATTAGTATAGCTAGATATTAATTAGGTATATATATGAGATTTGAACTAGTTTAATTAATATAACTAGTTTATTTTTAGTATGAAAATTAATAGAACAAGTTTATTTTTAGTAAGAAAATTTAGGTATATGAGATTTAATGATCTAATCAAAATATTACTATATAGAACTACCTACTTTATTTTAGTAATAAATTAATAAAACTAGTTTATT
>NC_041390.1:539822854-539841477 GCF_002162155.2 Triticum dicoccoides
CTAGTTTATTTAGTTGAATTAATAGAACTAGTAAGTGTTTAATGTTTCACCTATATATGAACATATGTTAAATATTAATGTCAAATGTTAGATGAATTAGATATAAATTATATGTTAGATATATATTTAATTTAGTTATATGAGATTTCATTATCTAATTAACATTTTATTATATAGAACTAGCTACCTTATTTTTAGTAAGAAAATTAATAGAACTAGTTTAGTTGAATTAATTAGTTGAACTAGTTAGTTGAATTAGTTCAATTAATTAGGTATATTCTTCGTAAGTGCTTAGTTGAATTAGTTCAATTAATTAGTTAAACTAATTGAATTAACAGAATTAGTTGAATTAATAGAACTAATAAGTGTTTAATGTTTCACCTATGAACATAAGAATGTCGTCTGACGACGAACACGATTTCATTATGTGCGAATACTGCGAAGACCAGCGCGGCCTGTGCAGCAGAAATTTTCTAGTTGATGATAGATGCTTCAGCATCAAGCTGGATGAGAACTTCGAAGTGGATACAGTAAGTCACAACGACAAGTCTTTTTTCATAATTAAACATGACTTATGCTTCATTTGCTTCAACTTTTAATTTTAATTTTTCACTATTCTACTAGCGTATCCCCTGCCATGCAAGAATTTTTGTCTTGGATAACATAGGTTTCAGCCCTAACGAAACTATGGAGGTAAAAAGAGTTTACTTGAAGACCGAGCATGGTTATACCTTCAACGTCAAATTATACAATGCAGACACATACACCTATTTTGAATGCAAAACTTGGCAAGCACTATGCAAGGCTTATGCATTTGAGCCTGATATGGTTATCACCTTTGGTATTCGTCCGGAATATGATATTGAAGGTAATAGAGATATCTGGGTCGATGTGCAGACGCCTCCAGTTCTACCATTATGTGAGTTTCTCAACCATATTTATGTCTTCGATATGAGATTATTTGAACCAGTTGAATAATTAATAAATCTCAATTTATATTGACAGCTTACTTCCAATCAAGCAAACATGTCCGGCGCTTGGTAGACAGGACCGTCCACTGTCCCGGGGCTGAACTAAACTGCGAGGAGACAAGTCATTATGTTTCATGGCTTGAGGATCTTGATGCTATCAAGACAAATTTCTTTCCTGCACTTAGAAATGTTAGTACTCAAAACGTGCGATCAATAGTGTTCGTACTGAACTGTAACATCCCAAATTTTCAATTTGGAATGTTATACATTAGATCATCATGCATATTTTATTTTCTTGCATTTTGGTCGATCCTAGAAATTTCACGCAACTCAAGGACCTTCGGAGAGAGTTGGAGATTTCGTTATTTTCATATTTGAGAGTTTTCTCGAATTTGAAAAGAGGATCATTTGATTTATTTATTTCATCTTCAATTATTTTTTCGATATCAAAATATAAGAGAGGGAATAATATGACTTTCCCAAATTTAGGGAAAAAATGAAGAATTAATAAATAGATCAATTTTGGTTTTGCCGGAGTTTTGTTTGTATTTTCTTTGGATAGGGAAAATGCGCGTTTTTGAAAATTGCATTTTAGGTCCGGAGTAAAGTTCATTTTGTTCGACTCATTTTTAGGAGTCGGGGAAAATTTACTTTAGAATTTTGGAGCCCGTTTAGATTTTCTTTTCTGTGTTTTTTTTCGCGCGAAACCGATTAAAAAATTCCAGCAGGCCAGCCGGGCCAAGGCCCAGCCAGCCAGCCGCCGCTGCGCCCCAGCCCCAGCGCGCGTGCGCCAGCCAGCGCCAGGCGCAGGAGGCCGCCGCCTCGCTCTAAGCCGAGTCCGGCTTGGACTCTAGGCTAGCCCCTTTTTTCCTTTGTTCCGTTTTCCTTTTTCTTTTAGGATTCCTTCTCCTACTCTATTTCTTGTCCCCTACCCAAGTAATCTCTCCCCTCTCCTATATAAATACCCCATAGACCCCCCCTTTCCTCACACCAAAAAACCCAAACCCCCTCTCCTCCCCAAGCCGCGCCCCACCCCGCGCCCCTCATCCGCCGCCGCCGCCCCTATAGCGTCGCCGCCGCCGCCCTAGCACGCCGCCGTCGCCACCATTCGCCCCGCCTCGCCGGAGGTAGCCCCGCGCCCCTCTTTTTATACCCCGCGGTTCGGTTCTTTTAAAAGAAACCATTCCGGTTTTCTTTTCCGGTTTTTCTCTCTGTTTTCTTTTTCGGTTTCTTTTCCGAAACCCTAGATCGGTTCTCCGTTTTCTTTTTCGGTTTCTTTTCTGAAACCCTAGATCGGTTCTCCGTTTTCTTTTTCGGTTTCTTTTTCGAAAACCCTAGATCGGTTTTTCGTTCTTCTTTCGGACCGTTCGTCTCAACGAACATGATCACCGATTATTCCCGGTTAACGACGCCCGTTCATTTAACCGTTCGTCTCTTTCTTTTCGTCGGATTTATTCCGCGATCGCGATCTCAGATCCGATCTTCGTTCTAGCTTATCTTCTCGCCCGTTTATCAGAATCAGGTAATTCAAGCGCCTGGAGTTTCGTCTCGAAACCGCCGTTCCGTCTAATCAACTTAAACAAGTTTTTGCCCCGGTAAAATTTGACCTAGTTTCAACTTGCTAGAACCGAGTTGTTTTCTTCCGTCGTTTGTTTTCTGTCGTTTGTTCGGTTCGTTCTTTCTTTGCAATCGGAGTTCTTAAGTTGAACTTTCTGGTTCGTTCTCCCGTTCGATTTTTACTTGTGCATTAGATGAGTGCTTATTGTGTGGTTACTATTGTTTGCTTACGATAGATTGACCGGAGTGTGACGAGTAGATCTATCAAGAGTTTTAAGTGCGAATCATCTTCATCTACATTGCAGGCAAGTAACACGTTGATCATACCTTTTCTACAACCCATGTTTTATTGCATTAGATCAATCCTCTCACATTGCATGATTAGGATCTAATTAAATTGTGGGATGGGAAGTAGATGAGGTAGTACCTATCACCTGTATTACTATGAAACCTTTGGGAGTTACTTCTATGTTTGCTTATTATGCCATGCTATGCTAGTAGACGTGGACTGGGTGAGTGATATCCATGACAGATGTGAGTATTGTTAATTAATGGTTTATCTAAGGTGGCAACTTAAACACACATCTGGGTGGATTGAGGCACCTGATGTCTATCAGGACTTGCCTGTTTTATTTTGGACCGCCACCCAGGCCCAAAGGGATCATAAGATAATTCATGCTAGAAACTTCCGTGTGCAGCCACATGCTACTATGGGCTCTGGCATAGTTGACTAAGTTGTGCGAACTCTTATGGGGTGGACTAGCAGATGTAGGGGTTGTAGGTGGTACGGTCTACCCCACATGTAAGGTGCTAGCGCTTCTGAAAGACTATGTCTCGGTCATCCGTTTCTCAAACACCATGTAGTGCGAGAAAATAAACGGAGGCGATCGAGTCATGTGGGGAAAAGTGCGCAAACCTCTGCAGAGTGTACAAACTAATCATGATTAGCCGTGTCCCCGGTTATGGACAACTTGAGTATCTAGTACTTGAATATCATGTGAATCTTAACATGTTACTTCTAATTAATGTTGTTGGGTTTTAATTATTTTTAATTGGGATTGAGAATGCTGTCAACCATTCTCGATGTTTCACAACCACCATGATAGTTAATTAAAATGTATTCCTTTGCAGTAGGGAAAAATTGGCTTTACGCAAAAACCTTATAACCATAGAGCTTTTCCACCAGCCAAATATGCATGTAGTGATAGCCATTGTTCATCATTCTCTATGGTGTGAATTTGCCAGTACATTCAATGTACTGACCCGTTTTGGGCTGCAACGTCTTATGTTGCAGGTTTCTTACAACGAGTAAGTGATACGTTAGGGTTACGATTTCTACACTCAACTTTGCCGTTGGTGTTGATGGGAATCCACAACCTTGTTGCTTCCGCTATTTGGATTGAGGTAATAGTATTTATGTTACTTTATACATGTGATTTACCTCTGTTATAAATCCTTCGAGTACTGTGTGTGTCAGCATACCGATCCAGGGATGACACCTAAGCACAGAGACTTGATCCATTCGGGTCGGGTCGCTACAAGATGGTATCAGAGCACGTGTTGACTGTAGGACGTGACCCTAGAAACTGGCAAGCCCATAGCAAAGATCTTTCTCTACAACTTTCCCTTTCAAAAATATCTTTTACCTCTCTTCTCTTCTGAGTTTGTTCAAATTTCCCTTTAGTGAAACCATACCCCCTTTCCCTTTTGACCACTCGAAGATTCGACTGATGAGACCACTCCAAGAAGTACAAGATATCGGACAACTAAGACCACTTCGGAATGAGGAGTATTTTCCGTGCCTCTGAATAATGGAAACTACAACGGTTGAAGGCCAAAGACAAGTAGAATTTGAAGGCTCTGAAGAATCCCCAGATTTGTATGACCTAGGACTGCTACCCTGATGGAACTTGACAGACTATGGAAGTTGTCAATACCCGAGATCAAGGTGTGTTGGAGAAAGACCGAAACATGGAGCATAGAACTCAAGGATTTGTCAAGGAAAACCCTAAGGCAGGAGATATCAACTATGGAATGATAACTCATGGGAATGACAAGAGCAGAAACACGGTTATCCGTGATGTCATCGCCCACTGATGCTATTGTCACCGTGCTGAGTTAAGCATGCATATGCATGGAAGGATTAAATGGTAGAAGGCTGATGGAGCACCTATTAGTAAGATGAAGTTTTAACCTTAGCTAGTGTATCACCAGGATCTGGAGTATTACATCAAGAAGTTAAGATGGAGCCACAAGAAGCCGTATTTGAAAGGAAACATTTCATGAAGAACTCAGGACCCAAAAGTTGAAAGTAGCCAAGCTAGAGTAGAAAAATCTCGAGATACCGAAGATTTGTCAGGAACGGAAGGACAGTAGTACCATGGTTCATGCCAATGTTGAAACCTAGAAGTTTGGAATGCCACTCTAGAAATATTAAAGGACGTCACGAGAAACTTTTTGTCAACAGAGAGGATCTAGCAAAAGAAATTGAGAAGGACAAACACGATCGGAAGAAGCCATTGGAGGCATGAACAAGACTTGAAGAGTTTGGCGACGTTGACCTTAGAAGACCAAACCCCTGTTATACACCTACGTTAGATGCGATGATTGTGAGCTGTCATTTGTTTGATGTTTTTCGACAGCCACAACAAAAATCTGTCTTTTCAAAACTTTTGTTTGTATTGTGTGCATCCCTCTCTCTTGATCTCTCTTATCTCACCCCAAACCCATGGACCCAATAGATGATGAATGGAGAAGAGCTTGTATTTTCTAGACCGATGAGTCAATTGGAGACAGACCGATGGATTCAGAACATGGAGGATCATATGGAGAACAACCCTATAGTCGGAAAGGATATGGCCCAGCATGCTCTTCAATGCTTTGAAAGAGGTGCTGCTACTTGGTGGAGGATGTATCAAACCATCAATGGATGGCAAGGAGTAACCACTTGGGAAGAATTTAAGTTGACCTTGCTAAAGTCTCAGTTTGTGTCCCAGAAATTGAAGCCTTATGGAAAGGATATGAAGAAAACTTATGCATGCAAGCTTTGTGGAGAAATAGGACACAACCCTAAAGAACACAAGGATGAATGCCCTAATTGTGAAGGAAGTCACCCAGTTGAAGAATGCCCAACTAGGAAGATCACTTGTTTCTTGTGTGAAGGGACTACCCACTATCCTGCTCAGTGTCACATTTACCCCATGGTACAACGAACCATCTAGCAGAAGGACAAAGTAATGAAAGGAGCCCTCATGGAAATTTTAGAAGAACCTGCGATGAAGGACGAGGTGGAGGACGCACCCAAAGAGGAACCAATTAAACCCTACACCAAGTCTTGCTATTCATGTGGAGAAGAAGGACACATCTCCCAGAATTGTATGAATGGGAATCTAGTAGAATTCCCGGCTGAGGAAGTAGAATATGACCCACAGGAAATAGAAGCCATGATTGGTATGGAAAGGTCCAGAAAGAGAAACCGATTGGATTCCAGGAAGGACCTAAGTCATATCACCTGTTATAGGTGCAAGGAGTCAGGGCACTACCTCCACAGTTGCCCAAAAAGGAAGCCAAGAACCCAAGGAGGCTATATAATCACAAGAAAACCTCGAAACTTGTCAGATGTAATATGTTTCCGTTGTAATAAAGCCGGGCACTTTGCCAGAGATTGTCCGAAGGAGAAGGAGACATGTGATAAGTAGTTGAGTTTGTAACAGAAGAAATATAGTCGTAGTAGTGAGAACATTTTCCTTTATATTGAGGTGTTGAGTTGAGGCATGTAATGGAAAAACAGGAGATTGTAATAATTTGAGAATCAATAAAGTTAGCAGTGTTGGTACTGATTTGGATTTTATGAGTTACTCTATGAGGAAAGATGTTGACCATTTTTGAGGATATGAGAAATATGGTCTATAAAATATTGGAGCATTTTAAGGGTGGTAGTACCCTGTAAGAACCGTTGACCCCTGGAAAAGATAAGGATACTCCACCGAGTGGATTTCGGACAAAATGAATACGAGTTTTGTCTTCATATGTATGATGCCCCAAGAGTATGTGGGATGATGTTGGAGACCGTCGGTTGTTTGGACCAAATGTGATCAAGGAGTCAGAAGAGAATGTTAAGTTGATTCGAGATAGACTGGAGGTAGCTCAGTCCAGGCAGAAGAGTTATGTAGACTCAAAAAAAACCTCAAGGAGGTAGTCTATGAAATTGGAGACCGAGCATGTCTTCGTGTGTTCCCTCTGCGAGGAGTTAAACGAATTGGAGTTAAGGTAAAGTTAGCCCCGAGATTTGTAGGACCATACCGAGTTTTGGAGCGTACGAGAGAAGTGGCCTACAAGTTTGAGTTACCGGAAGGACTGTCAGGAGTTCAAGATGTGTTTCACGTTTCCCAGTTGAAGAAGTGCCATGCAGAGATGGCCAATATTCCCCTGTAAGGACGCTTGACCCTGGAAAGGATAATGATGTTCCACGAAGTAGAATATGGACTTCATAAGTATAAGTTTTTTTTACCTCGGTATGAGGGATATCCCACGAGGATGAAGAGATGAAGTACTATTGGATATAAAGGAGGTATGATGTTGGAAATATGGATCAATGGAAAACTCCATGATGAGTCTGAGTAATCATGTCCTAGATTGGTGCCAATATAAGGAAGGAAGACAATACAATTGGATGGATTTAAGAATACTAGGAAGTTGGAAGTTGGAACAATGATCAGTTGCCCGATGATAAGTTCAAGGACTACAAGTAATGAGATGGGCCATAACCCACATGCCCCAGGACCTGCCAAGAAGCAAGCACATTCTTGCTGAAGGAAAACCCCTGAAAGAAGTTACGATTTTGTCGACAGACGATTTTATAGGAGTTTACGGAAAACCTGAGAGTTGTGAAGGAACGATAGATGGTTGTTTGGCTTGCAGAATCAATGGAATTATCCGAACTTGATTCATCGACGAGAGAAATTCTGCAATGCTTGTGAGGATGACCGAGTGTTAGAATGCAAGATTCGCTAAACTGTATACAAGGTAATGATTTGGGTGCGGGATGGATTGATCACCATACCGACTTACTCTTATTATTCGCCTTGCTATATGGAATGGTAAATCTGAGTGACTTACCTATAGTAGAGAGACAGCGATATTAAACCTTGTTAAACCTTAGAATGGTATAAGAATTTTTCCCTTGTACAAGGCAGCTTTTGCCAACCGTAGGTTATACGGTGAGGATCAACCCAGACCCATTTTCTGCAGGAGAAACCATAAATTGTTGACCAACATGAGATATCGATAGTTGTGTAGTTTTGGCGCTAGACCCGTCAGCTAAGAAGACCCAATCTCGGAATAACCTTACTAAGAGGAAATGACAGAAGAATTGAGTAAAACGTTATGCCACTACCTGAAGAGCCTAGAGAAGGAATTATCCTTACGATTTGAGAAGACGGCACTGTCAAGAATAAGGATGGAGTATATGAGTTTTGATGGAACCGTAACAATGATTCTAAGGGTGGTAGCACCCCAGAC
Organism: Triticum dicoccoides; assembly: GCF_002162155.2. Classification (NCBI taxonomy): domain Eukaryota; kingdom Viridiplantae; phylum Streptophyta; class Magnoliopsida; order Poales; family Poaceae; genus Triticum; species Triticum dicoccoides. The sequence goes on from NC_041390.1 coordinate 539,830,903, forward strand.
ACCGTGTGATGATCGATGGATTTTGAGAAGACCCCCAAACCCTAAACTTTTCTTGCTAGCCTCTCCGAATCTCGAGGACGAGATTCCTTTTAAGGGTGGTAGGTCTGTAACATCCCAAATTTTCAATTTGAAATGTTATACATTAGATCATCATGCATATTTTATTTTCTTGCATTTTGGTCGATCCTAGAAATTTCACGCAACTCAAGGACCTTCGGAGAGAGTTGGAGATTTCGTTATTTTCATATTTGAGAGTTTTCTCAAATTTGAAAAGAGGATCATTTGATTTATTTATTTCATCTTAAATTATTTTCCGATATCAAAATATAAGGGAGGGAATAATATGACTTTCCCAAATTTAGGAAAAAAATGAAGAATTAATAAATAGATCAATTTTGGTTTTGCCGGAGTTTTGTTTGTATTTTCTTTGGATAGGAAAAAATGCGCGTTTTCGAAAATTGCATTTTAGGTCCGGAGTAAAGTTCATTTTGTTCGACTCATTTTTAGGAGTCGGGGAAAATTTACTTTAGAATTTTGGAGCCCTTTTAGATTTTCTTTTCTGTGTTTTTTTTTCGCGCGAAACCGATTAAAAAAATTTCCAGCAGGCCAGCCGGGCCAAGGCCCAGCCAGCCAGCCAGCCGCCGCTGCGCCCCAGCCCTAGCGCGCGTGCGCCAGCCAGCGCCAGGCGCAGGAGGCCGCCGCCTCGCTCTAAGCCGAGTCCAGCTTGGACTCTAGGCTAGCCCCTTTTTTTCCTTTGTTCCGTTTTCCTTTTTCTTTTAGGATTCCTTCTCCTACTCTATTTCTTGTCCCCTACCCCAAGTAATCTCTCCCCTCTCCTATATAAATACCCCATAGACCCCCCCTTTCCTCACACCAAAAAACCCAAACCCCCTCTCCTCCCCAAGCCGCGCCCCACCCCGCGCCCCTCATCCGCCGCCGCCGCCCCTATAGCGCCGCCGCCGCCGCCCTAGCACGCCGCCGTCGCCATCGTTCGCCCCGCCTCGCCGGAGGTAGCCCCGCGCCCCTCTTTTTCTTCCCCGCGGTTCGGTTCTTTTAAAAGAAACCGTTCTGGTTTTCTTTTCCGATTTTTTTCTTCATTTTCTTTTTCGGTTTCTTTTCCGAAACCCTAGATCGGTTCTCCGTTTTCTTTTTTGGTTTCTTTTCCGAAACCCTAGATCGGTTCTCTGTTTTCTTTTTCGGTTTCTTTTCCGAAAACCCTAGATCGGTTTTTCGTTCTTCTTTCGGACCGTTCGTCTCAACGAACGTGATCACCGATTATTCCCGGTTAACGACGCCCGTTTGTTTAACCGTTCGTCTCTTTCTTTTCGTCGGATTTATTCCGCGATCGCGATCTCAGATCCGATCTTCGTTCTAGCTTATCTTCTCGCCCGTTTATTGGAATCAGGTAATTCAAGCGCCTGGAGTTTCATCTCGAAACCGCCGTTCCGTCTAATCAACTTAAACAAGTTTTTGCCCCGGTAAAATTTGACCTAGTTTCAACTTGCTAGAACCGAGTTGTTTTCTTCCGCCGTTTGTTTTCCGTCGTTTGTTCGGTTCGTTCCTTCTTTGCAACCGGAGTTCTTAAGTTGAACTTTCTGGTTCGTTCTCCCGTTCGAGTTTTACTTGTGCATTAGATGAGTGCTTATTGTGTGGTTACTATTGTTTGCTTACGATAGATTGACCGGAGTGTGACGAGTAGATCTATCAAGAGTTTTAAGTGCGAATCATCTTCATCTACATTGCAGCCAAGTAACACGTTGATCATACCTTTTCTACAACCCATGTTTTATTGCATTAGATCAATCCTCTCACATTGCATGATTAGGATCTAATTAAATTGTGGGATGGGAAGTAGATGAGGTAGTACCTATCACCTGTATTACTATGAAACCTTTGGGAGTTACTTCTACGTTTGCTTATTATGCCATGCTATGCTAGTAGACGTGGATTGGGTGAGTGATATCCATGAAAGATATGAGTATTGTTAATTAATGGTTTATCTAAGGTGGCAACTTAAACACACATCTGGGTGGATTGAGGCACCTGATATCTATCAGGACTTGCCTGTTTTATTTTGGACCGCCACCCAGGCTCAAAGGGATCATAAGATAATTCATGCTAGAAACTTCCGTGTGCAGCCACATGCTACTATGGGCTCTGGCATAGTTGACTAAGTTGTGCGAACTCTTACGGGGTGGACTAGCAGATGTAGGGGTTGTAGGTGGTACGGTCTACCCCACATGTAAGGTGCTAGCGCTTCTGAAAGACTATGTCTCGGTCATCCGTTTCTCAAACATCATGTAGTGCGAGAAAGCAAACGGAGGCGATCGAGTCATGTGGGGAAAAGTGCGCAAACCTCTGCAGAGTGTACAAACTAATCATGATTAGCCGTGTCCCCGGTTATGGACAACTTGAGTATCTAGTACTTGAATATCATGTGAATCTCAACATGTTACTTCTAATTAATGTTGTTGGGTTTTAATTATTTTTTTAATTGGGATTGAGAATGCTCTCAACCATTCTCGATGTTTCACAACCACCATGATAGTTAATTAAAATGTATTCCTTTGCAGTAGGGAAAAATTGGCTTTACGCAAAAACCTTATAACCATAGAGCTTTTCCACCAGCCAAATATGCATGTAGTGATAGCCATTGTTCATCATTCTCTATGGTGTGAATTTGCCAGTATATTCAATGTACTGACCCGTTTCGGGCTGCAACGTCTTATGTTGCAGGTTTCTTACGACGAGTAAGTGATACGTTAGGGTTACGATTTCTACACTCAACTTTGCCGTTGGTGTTGATGGGAATCCACAATCTTGTTGCTTCCGCTATTTGGATTGAGGTAATAGTATTTACGTTACTTTATACATGTGATTTACCTCTGTTATAAATCCTTCGAGTACTGTGTGTGTCAGCATACCGATCCAGGGATGACACCTAAGAACAAAGACTTGATCCATTCGGGTCGGGTCGCTACATGAACTACGGTCACATATATTTAGGAAAGATGGCAAGATTTCTACTATTTCTCCTCAGTGCATCTTTTGCATACATTATTTTTTAAGCTAAACTTCATTGCTAAGTATGTTACTATACGATGTTCTTCAACAGGGACTCCCGATGAATGTTGTGCCTGATTGGATCGAGACTAAAGGTACCATGAATATTATTAGCTTACGGCCAAGATATCCTACAATGCACTTTAGTGCATTCAGGATTTCTAATAGCGAGGAATGCTTAATAGTAAAAGACTGGAGCAAAATTGTGAACGATCATAGAGAAGTACTAGGGGGCAGCAATCAGAAGCGCAACCCACGATTAGGAGACAGGTTCATCTGCATGCTCCAATATAATGAATCAGCAAAGTTATACATGTTCTATGCTATTTTACCTGAGAGAGAGAGCAGCAGGAGTGATTAATTAGCTAGTTCATGCTCTTAGTACTTGTCCTCTCATGTCCATGTTCTTCGTCCTGAACTTAATCTTAAAGAGTGATTTGCTTTTGTGGTGTTATGAACGTTTATAATATCATTACCATGCATGTTGAACTCGATGATATCTTTGCTATGAAAACCGTTGGTGATGATATATATGATGCAAGAGTTTTTATATTAATTAATATGATGATGATGATGAGTTATTATATCATTTATGAAAGAAATTGCATATTAGTTTCAACTGGATGGATTCTAGCTAAGTGATCAAGTATATGCCATATCCATATTACCTCGATCACTTAAGTAGGTGATCAAGTATATATAATATGGATGTGATAGATACTTAATGACTTAGCTATAGGATCCACGCATCCAGTCAATTTAATCACCTAATGATTTAACAACTCATTATAATGTAAAACAATCACTAAATTAAATTGAAAACACAAAATTAAAGTAAAAATAAAAAATAAAACCAAAACACACCCAAACATTTAGTACCGGTTGGTGTTACCAACCGGTACTAATGTCCTACGCGCCCACGGAGCTGGCTCGTGCCACGTGGTTGCCCTTTAGCATCGGTTCGTGCTGAACCGGTACTAAAGGGGGGGCCTTTAGTGCCTACAATTTAGTGCCGGTTACCGAACCGGCACTAAAGGGCCTTACGAACCGGTGCTATTGCCCGGTTCTGCACTAGTGAGCCTATGGTATGATTGTATGTTGTCCTACGGACTAAACCCTTCGGTTTATATAGACACCGGAGGGGGCTAGGGTTACACAGAGTCGGTTACAAGGGAGGAGATCTACATATTCGTATTGCCTAGCTTGCCTTCCACGCCAAGGAGAGTCCCATCCGGACACGAGATAAAATCTTCAATCTTGTATCTTCATAGTCTAACAGTCCGGCCAAAGGATATAGTCCGGCTGTCCGGAGACCCCCTAATCCAGGACTTCCTCATACACGCTATCGTGATGTACCGCAAGGTAGAGGGCAGACCATTTCCGCATATACACTGTTGGGTGAAGCTCAATAGACAGTATGTGTGGGACAACATGATCCGTTGATGACAAACGTGTTGAACATTCGGTTAATCATGTTGAATTTGAACTTGTACTAGACTTATTTGCATGCTATGTATGAATGATTTGTGCTATTTTCTGTCCGAAGTTTAATGAATTTCATCGTGTTTGATGAATTTCGTACGGCTAGTTGAAATGCGGTTTGAAATATATGTTGTTAGAGTTGAATGACAGTCTACGTGTCCGTTGACTGATTCTCACTGTTTCCGAATGGACGGGGAGTCCGGTTCGCAGATCAGCGCTAGAGATGCCCTAATTTGACAACAAATAAAAAGAAATATGCTTCCACTTTAAAATTCAGCACATCCGACAAAATCAAAAGAAACCGGTCCCGCCACTCTGTGGCATCAGGCCGCAGAGAGAAAAACAAGCCACGCAGTGACGATCACGGGCGAGCAGGCAAATGCATGCAGCAGCCTTCTGTTCGACCGTGAAGGACAGAGAGAGCCTGCCGACATACCACGGTCGACCGTGATATAAACGTGCGACTAATGAATTATTTTCTCTTGACCATCTGAGATCTCCACTCGCTCGCCGACCGCCTATAAATAGGACCCTCATTTCCACTCTCATGGCAAGCCAGCGCCCAGCACGACAAACACCTCCATCGCTCTGCTCTAAGTACGAGTAGCTAGCAAGCTTTGCTCACTTTCACTTGCGACTTGCAAGCTTTGCTCCTGAGACCGATGGCCTCCACCGCGGCGCTCCAGACGGCGGCCGTCTGCACGCTGCTCCTGTTCGCCGGCCAGCTGCTCCCCACGGCCACGCCGGCGCCGCCGGACAGCTGCGCCCCAGGCGACGCAAAGTGCCTGGCCTGCTACAACAAGTGCGTGGAGCCCTGCCGGCGGGACCCGACCCAGTGCCGCGCAACCCTCCTCTGCGGGCCGAAATGCGCGCAGCAGACGTCGAGCCCCCCGCCGCCGCCGTCGGGGAGAGTGGCACTTGTGCCCCAGCCAACGCAAAGTGCCTGGCCTGCGTGAAGAAGTGCGGGGACAGATGCCGGAGGGACCCGACGCAGTGCCGTATGACCATGTACTGCGAGCCGGGGTGCGCGATACAGACGGCGAGCCACCCGCCGGCGAAGGACATTTGCGGCCCGACCAAGGCGAGGTGCCTGTCCTGCGTTAACAAGTGCAGGGAAACATGCCAGGGGGACCCGATAAGTTGTGGCGGGCTCCAAGACTGCGAGACGGGATGCACGCACCAGAAGCAGTAGCTGCTACAGTTGAGTTCAAACGGGGCAGAAATCACATATCTGACCTCAGGCAGAAATCAAATCACAAACTGACCTGGTCACGAAAAAATTTCACTCTGCTGACCCTTTGGTGTGGCGCCCGACAGCCGGGCGCCGCACCCTACTGTGCAGCGCCCTTCCCTTAGGCGTCGCACATCCTGCCAGCGTGGCAGCCCTGGTCCAGTTGCGGCCCCACACGCACCTGTGCAACGCCTAAGATCTAGGCGCCACACACCTGTAATGTGCAGCGCCTAGCTCTTGGGCGCTGCACAGTCTGTGTTCCATTTGGGCTGGCCCCACCCTCTCTCTCCTCCCACCCCCACCCCACACACCCCCACCCGACCCAAACCCTTAGACTTGCGGCCCTCCTCTCTTCCCCTCTCCCCCTCTCCCCCCTCTCAAATCCTTCTCAAATCTTGCAAATCCGCCACACACCATGGATTTCGAAGCCAACCCCTCCCTTAAGGTAATCTCCTCCGATCCCCTCGTTTTCATCCATAGGAATTGTCACATTTGCTCAAATCTTGCTAGTTTGGGGAAACCCTAGATTTTGATAGGATTTGGAAATTTGTGTTGAATGTTGTTATATTTCTTTGCTAATTTGGGTTGTTTAGGCTTCCATAGTATGCTAGGGTTAGGGTTATGTGTGTTTGATGTTGGTGTTAGGGTTATGTTGGTGTTAGGGTTGTGGTTATTGTTATGTGGGGGTTAGGGTTATTAATTCATATATATGTTAGGGCATATGTGTGCAAATATTTTTCTTAAGTATTTACTTGATATATGTGTGTTTTTGATTATTGTAGGGATGGGGAGAACATGTGTTTATGTTCATCATGTGGATAAAGAGGCCTTTTTGAAAGGCAATGTTGAGACGTACCCGGATGAGCTTGACATGGTGTTTAAGAGTAGTCCTAGCTATGCGGAGCTTTTGAAACAAGTGAGGAAAGATTTGAATTGGATGGACCCAAGTGACGTTGTTGAGTTCGAGGGAAGGCATAATGTTGGTTTAGGAATGCACATCCGTTGGAAGACAATGCGTGTGAACTCCGAGCAACGTTGGGTTGCATACAAGGAGACGGTTGCGGAATCTCTAGACAAGGCTCTTGAGTTATTTGCCTCCAAGAAGGTTGAGTCTACTTTGAATTTAGACTTGAACCGGAACCCCTCCCCGTTGGTTGCTAGCACTCCCCCACCCATGAACCAAGATCAAATGAGTGAACCTCAATTCACGCAAGAAGATTGGCCAACATTGAGCCCGACTCCAAACAACCAAAATGAAGGTTTTGAAGAGGAGAATTATGAGTATGAGGAGGATGACAACGAAGTTGACCTCCATGACAACAATGTGGGTGATCTCGACCAATATCATGTGCAAGAGACAATGGACCAATCCATCCCTTTTTCCCGTGCATATGCATCGGACTCGGATGACGATGGTCCTGATGAAGAAGTTGATGAGGAGGGGTTCACACCGAAGGAGGCCGAAGCATTCAAGAAGGTATTCGGGCGGGATCACAAGACACCATTGTTCAAGGATCTTAGTCTCGCGGATGAAACCGTTGTGAATGGTGGAAAATGCATATCTCTTGGAGCTAGGCCAAGTTCTCACCGTGATTTGGAAGACGACAAGAACGGGATATATCCCGGTTGTGAGTTTCAATCCTTCTTGGAATTGAAGATGTGGCTCGACAACTACTCGGTTACACATTATCGTCCACATAAAGTGGCCAACTCGGACGTGAATGTGCGTTACACGGTCAAATGTGAAGTGCCAACATGTCCATGGATTGTGCGTGCAAGGCCATGGAAAGGAGGTCCCACTTGGCGCATAGTGAGTTGTCTACCAACTCACATGTGCCGGCACAAGAATGCGGATGGCAAGCTTGTGTACCAACAACACAGACAACTCACGTCCGAGTTCATTGCTTACAGGCTGTCCAACCAAATATCCACACTTCTAACAATGAGCATCAAGAGTGTCATTGACCTTGCGAAAGCCATTTTTCATTACAAGGTGAAGTACGGCAAGGCATGGAAGGCGAAGCAAGCCGCATTCAAGATGTTGTATGGCAATTGGGAGGAAGCATACAACCGACTCCCTAGGTTGTTGTTAGCTATGGCCGCCACAAACCCAGGCATGGTTCACGTGGTTGAGCCTCATGGGCACCAAACATTGATTCATAACGGGAGGACCGTCCGAGTATTTGGCCGTGCATTTTGGGCCTTTGAGCAATGCATGAGGGCTTTTGAGCATTGTCGGCCCGTCGTCGCCATTGATGGCACGTTCTTGACCGGACAATACAAGGGCACTTTATTGGTTGCAATAGCAAGTGATGCCAATAACCGGGTGTTGCCTTTGGCTTTCGCTTTGGTTGAGGTGGAGAACAATGATAACTGGGAGTGGTTCTTGCGTCAACTGAGAACAAGGGTATTACCTGCTGAAAGGGAAATTTGTGTCATATCGGATCGCCATCCTGGAATTCTAAATGCGGTGGTGGTTGACATTCCCGTACATACAAAGTTGCATCATCGATGGTGCATAAGGCACTTTTGTGCAAACTTCTATAGGGCATGTGGTATCAAGGAGTTGGCCGATGATCTTCAGGATTGTTGTCTCGCTTTCACCAACAAGTGGTTTTCCACATTGTTCAATGCATTGCTCAGACACAAGAAACTTGACCCCGGCGGTCGGGAGTTTCTCAATAAGAACATTGCTGAAAGGAACATGTGGGCGCGTGCTTTCGATGAAGATGGCCGGAGGTACGGTCAAATGACAAGCAATATGGCAGAATGCTTCAATAAGGTGCTCAAGGGTGTACGTGCATTACCCGTGACGGCAATAGTTCAATACACATTTGACAAGTTGAATGAATACTTTTTAAAGCACTCAATGGAGACCGATAAGCAGATTGCTGGTGAGAACAAGGATAAGCACAAGTACAATTTCCCACCAAAGGTCGAAGAATGGTTGGAATTTCAATCACGAAAGGAAGACTCCGAAGAAGCTGTACTATATGACGACAACGAGTGGAAGTATGAGGTGAAAGAGCCCGGAGGAACCACAAACGATGGCCGCCAACACGGAGGCCGGGCTTTCAAGGTCTCCCTAACACGGTGTGATTGCAGCTGCATGAGGCCGTCTTTGCTTCATCTCCCATGCTCGCACTTGTTAAATGCATCCCGGGTTAGGAATGTGGACGTCAATCACCCTCTTACCGTGAGGGAGTCCGAGTTCTCAATCATGACGGTAAAGAATACATGGACTCCACGGTTCCAGCCATACTTGGACCAATCACAATGGCCGGAGTATCATGGAGTTCAACTATGGCCGGACCCGGAATTGAAGATCGTTAGACGGGGAAGACGTAAGACAAAGTGTCTTAGAGGTGACATGGACGGATGGGGCCGTGGTGGTGGTGGAGAATACGACACCGGCCAATTCCAAGAGCCTCGTGAGCAATCCCGTTGTGGGGGCTGCAGTAATGGGGGACACAACACAAGAACTTGTCCCAAACCAAGAAAGAGATCAAAGAAAAATGGTGCAAGCACAAGCCAAACAAATGATAGCCAACCAAGTGAACCAAGGGGTAGCCAACCAAGTCAAACAAGTGGTGGAGTGCCAAACCACTCAAATCAAACAAGCCAACGAGGAACTAGGCAACAAAGAGGGAGTCATCTTGGTCTTAGAAGAGGCCGTGGTGGTGGTCTTGGCCGTGGTGATGGTCTTGGCCGTGGTGGTGGTAGAGGCCGTGGTGATGGTCTTGGCCGTGGTGAAGGTCTTGGCCGTGGTGATGGTCTTGGCCGTGGTGGTGGTAGAGGTCGTGGTGATGGTCTTGGTCGTGGTGAAGGTCTTGGCCGTGGTGATGGTCTTGGTCGTGCTGGTGGTAGAGGTCGTGGTGATGGTGTTGGTCGTGGTGAAGGTCTTGGCCATGGTGGTGGTAGAGGTCGTGGTGGTGGTCTTGGCCGTGCTGCTGGTAGAGTCCATGGTGGTGGTGGTGGTATAGGCCGTGGTGGTGGCGGTAGAGGCCGCGGTGGTGGTGTAGGCCGTGGTGATGGTGGAGGCAGTGGTGATGGTGGAGGCAGTGGTGATCTTGGCCTTGGCGGCGGCCGTAGTGGAGGAATGTTCTCTTGGCTCAATGGACCATTGCCGTATGTGACTTACTATGATCTTGTTCTTTTGGCTCAATGCTTGTGTTGTCATTTTGTATTGTGTGACTAACTATTATATTTCCATTTTCATAGGTATGGAAACAATGAAGGGGGTGGAGGACACGGAGGGGGAAGGTGAGATCCCTTGGTGGTGGGAGGAGGGAGAAGAATAAGAAACTACATGGACCGTGATTTGGACAAGTATATGTGCTATGTGTGTATGACTATGTGAGGGGACTAATATTTCTGTGTATGACTATGTGAGATCCCTATGTGTGTATGACTATGTGATTTGGACAAGTATATGTGCTATGTGTGTATGACTATGTGATTTAGACTACTATTTCTGTGTTTTGGACGCCTGCATTTAATTTGGATATGATTATGTGGCATCTTTATGAATCAAAAAACAAAAAAAACCAGCAGTTATTTGAAAATAGCAGTTAGTGCAGCGCCTAAGGTCAAGGCGCCACACTACACAGTGCAGCGCCTCGGTCTTCGGCGCTACACACCTGGACATGGCAGTCCAGAGAGCAACAGAATCATTCCAGAGAGCACCAGGAGCGTTCCAGTTGGTTTTGCACCCCAAAAATTGCTAAGTCAGTGTGCAGCGCCCAAGGGAAAGGCGCCACACTATACAGTGCAGCGCCCAGGCGCTGCACTGTATAGTG
>NC_041390.1:539842714-539869350 GCF_002162155.2 Triticum dicoccoides
ACCGAAAGAAAGCATGGACGGAAGGGCGGAGATATTTTGTATGCCCGAACTATGCTTATGATCGTGCACTTCCAACTAACGCCTATGACCAACCACCGGTAAGCTCGAGAAGTAAAATGTTACTCTCAAATGTGTGTCAACACTAACAACAAATTTTTATGCAGTCACCGCCTCCTCTATGCAAGTACTTCACGTGGATAGATCTTGAAGTGCCAGAAGATGTGAAAAAGGACCAATACGCAGATTGTCTTAGGCGGCAACGACGGTTCGAAGAATCGTTTCGAAGAGGCTTGGAGGAAGAGCGTCGTCAGAAGGAGAGGATGGAGCGGAAGAAACGAGAGGAGGAGAGGGCACGCCAAGCGAAACTTGCTCGTGAGGAGGAGAGGGCAAGAAAGCTTGCAAAGGCTCGCGAGGCGCAAGAGGAGGACTCGGCACGTGACAAGAAGGGGAAATGGCCTCGCTCTACTCAGTAGGGACTTCACTTCGGTGCACTCGTCGTCAACTATTTTCTAATGAATGTGTCATGAAGTTGTGAGGGCATGTGAGATGTTGGTGAACTATCTTCTAGGGCAAGCTGCCATTTGTCATTTGTAATGAATGTGTCGTGAACCATGTCGTAGTAATGTTTGAATTGTCTTAAGTTATGAACTCGTTGGCTTAAAATTTATGTTTGTTCAAATTGTTGTGATGCTGCAGTCATTGTAAGTATTGTGGATGTGATGCAAGCCAACTGTGGCTCTCTGGATGTGAGATGTTGGAAGTAGTGCAGCGCCTAAGGACAGGGCGCTGCACTATACAGTGCAGCGCCCAATTGTTGGGCGCCACACAGTACAGTGCAGCGCCTATATGTTAGGCGCTGCAGTGCTGCTATAAGCAAAACTACAGAAACAGATGCCATTTTGGCCTCCTGCAGCAGCACTCACATAATAAAAATACTGTAAACTGCACTAGTAAGAGTTCACCAACATATAAAATAATAAAAATACTGTAAACTGCAGAAACTAATAACTTGAACATCATATCATTTAAGACAATTCAACATTACTTCAGGTTCGCAAACACAAATACCACACTAGTAAGAGTTCACCAACATATAACATAACCTCACAAGTTCGTCAACCTAATTAAACGGCTACAATTAACATGAACAAGCACTAATTCCTTCCGCGCGTGTTCCTGGTGGCACGCCTGCAGGCAAGCTTCTTCTTCTTAGGAGCACGAGGATCCTCTTCGTGCACTTCCTCCTCCGCCTCCGCCTCCGCCTCCGCCTCCGCCTCCGCCTCCTCCTCCGCCTCATCATCCAAGCTAGCCATCCGTGAGGTCCCTACGACCACCTTTGGGTTGCCTCTGTTGTCATAGTCGTTGGGCGTGTACCGGCGTCTGGGCTGCCTAGGCTTGAACACATATGCGGACCGAGCTTGAGCGTCCGCCAAAGTCATGTCATCATCAAGCTCATCACCCTATCACACAACGAAACAATATGGTGAAGGTCGATGTCGTAATCAAGTGAGAATCACATCTAAAGGATTAGTCATACCTCTTGGGTGATCCCACCCTCATCATCCATATAAGCATATGAGGAACTCACATCGCCCCCCTCATGGTGAGGTGCGGGGTCTGATGGTGTACCAGACCTAGAGGCAGATGGTTCATCATATTCAGGATCACGGCAACCGAGAAGGTTCGATAACCGCCTTAACTTCTTGGCCTGACGCTGTAACACGAACAAGTGTGTAAGATATCAAACTTCGCAACATAGATTGGCTCTCATAGTGAATGCGATATGTACCTTGAGGAATGCTCGTAGTGAACCATCATCATTGCCAGTTCCAACCGTTGTCTTCTCCAGAATAGACTGGCTCTCATCAGCTGCTTTCTTGATCTCGGTGCGCTGCGGATGAGAAAAAATGAATGTGTTAGCCATTCAAACATGTGTAATACGGTCAACAGGAAAGTAAAGAGGGGAACACTTTACCACATAGTTAATCACCGTAACAGCAGGGACTCCTTGCCCTAGCCTGACATCTCTGTTGTACTTCCCCTTTGCTAGATCCTCAAAGTTTACGGGTTCTTCAAGAATATCCTCATTATATGCCGGCGGGCATATCTCAACTCGAGTAGTTCCAATAAACCATCGTACGTAGTTATCAAAAGCAAGTGAGTTGTGCTCACGAAGCGGGGCGCGTGCAGTGCTACGAGCTTGCTCCACACAAAGCTGGAAGTGGGTAACATACGCAGAATGATGCTTGGCCCAGTCCTTTATCTTCCGTTGCCTTCTCCTATCCAACCTGCGTGGTATAAAACCAAACATTAGCACAATCAAAAGGAGTCCCGATGATTAGACAATACGCACACATGCTCTCTTACCTATGAAGTGCTTTATCCGTGTCCACCCAATCCGGCAGGTGAGGCTGGAAAAGACCAAACTGACGATACACGCGATGCGGCAAATGAAACTCAACCGCCCAGTTGCATATCAGTGGGCACCGCATAAGCCAGAGATCCTTATCCCGCAAGCACATCGGGTTGAGGCGGAAGTCCGCGGTGTACCCCAAGCTCTCACCTGCGCCATATGGCTGCCATTCCACCTATGAAACAGGGCAACAATGCAAATTTGATAACTATTTTTCAAGCAAGCATGAGAAAGGACTAAAGTAATGACCTCCTTACCTGCTCAGGCGTAATCGTGTCCAACTCGGCAATGTACTTTTGGTACATGAGATTGACATCGTTCGTCATCTCGGAAACGATATCCCACTTGTAAGCCCACGTGGGGCGCCGTAATTCGTCATGTTCATCTGCATACCAAGGATCAAACCTGACGCTCTTCGGGCGTCCAACAGGCAGACGCTCCCAGCTCCATACAGAAAGTAGAAGCAGATTACCACCAATGCCTGCACTAGGTGTGATCCTGCAACACGCATCATCCAGCTACATATGAAAGAAAAACAATGTTAACTTGACAGCAAGCTTGCATTGCTAATGAATAAATGAGTTGATCACAAAACAGACCAACTACCTGTCGGTACAAGTAGGCAAGAGTCGCTGAACCCCAGCTCCATTTGCTATCGAAGACGGTCAACGCCTTCAGCCACATCCATGGAGCGTTCTTGCCAGTGGAGTCAGGAAACAAAGTGCTCGACACAATGTACCACATATACACACGAGCATGTGTCTGGATCACATCATCAGTTGCATCCGGAGGGCACGTCGCAAAGTTATTTTGAATCCACGTGAAAGCAGCTCCGGCTGCCTTCCTTTCCCTCTTCTTCTTCTCTTCTCCCTCCTCTACATCATCCTCAGCCTCGGTAGGAGCCATACCGATAAGAGCAATCATCTGCTCGCGCCACCCATCAGAATCGGTGCTCATACATAGAGGCCTCCCGTCGATAGCAAGGCCGGTGATCAACAAGACATCCTCGAGCGTCACGGTCATCTCCCCGGTCCGAAGATGGAAACTGTGGGTCTCTGGCCTCCACCGATCAACAAGAGCGGACACCAGTGGAGCGTTCAGATTCGGCGTGGACCGGCTGACCAACAGAATCCACGGGAGTAGTCCTGCCTGCTTGATGTACGGTGTGTACCGCTCATCGTAAGGCATGGCAGGACCAGAGACCCCGTGATACCGAATCTTCAGAGGTTCAAGCTTCTGCAAAAAACAAGTAATGACAAATCTTAGGGCATGTAAATTTCAACTAAAGGCAAATTTGCAAAATATTTAGATTACTCATTATTACCTTATCCTTCTCGCGCATCATGTAGGCCCGATGTTGCACGTCATAGACATCGTCCAGAAGCCAAACCATCCTTACAATTTCAAACAATAAACATATAAAAGTTCATCTTCATCTCAAATAAACTAAACAAAAATAGGCATCTCATATATATCTAAAAAAACTAAACAATCTAGGGTTTCAACAACAAGAATCATATATTGTGAACTAATAAATAACACTATGGTACTACCAATATGAATACACATCCTAAATCGAGCAAACCAAACAAATCAAGGGTTCCATCAAATCATGGACAAATATCTAGAATGGCAACAAATTTACGGAGCAAAAGAAAGAGAAGGGAAGAGTTTACCTAGTAGGATGGATTGGGGATCAAATCCACGGATCAAATCTTCAGATCTGAGAGGGATGTGGGGGGATTAGATGGGGGCGCCGCCGCCGCCGCTGCTCTCTGTACAGAGAGCGGAGAGATGAAGAACTGCCTGGTCGGGCTGGGGCGGCCGCGCTTAAGTCACTGTGCAGCGCCCAAGGGCTAGGCGCTGCACGTCAAAGTGTGGCGCCTAGGTCTTAGGCGTTGCACAGGTGCGTGTGGGGCCGCAACTGGACCAGGGCTGCCACGCTGGCAGGATGTGCGACGCCTAAGGGGAAGGCGCTGCACAGTAGGGTGCGGCGCCCAGGTGTCGGGCGCCACACCAAAGGGTCAGCAGAGTGAAATTTTTTCCTGAACAGGTCAGTTTGTGATTTAATTTCTGCCTCAGGTCAAATCTGTGATTTCTGCCTTCAAACGGAGGGAGAGCCGAGGCACACGCTCCATGCACTTCCCTTTGTTGGTTTCATGTCATGTCGTCATGTCGGTCATCGTGGTTGTTTTAGATTTCGTCTAGCCTTGTCATGTCGGTCGTCCTTGCTGTTTTAGTGGTTCGTCTAGGCTTCTGTTCCATGGGAATGTAATAGTGTATGTACTACTCCCTTCATTTCAAAATATAGTGCGCCCACGTTTTCCGAGGTCCAACTTTGACCATAAATTTAACCAACGAGATCAACTGCAGCGGGAGAATAAATTATATAATTGAAAATTTCTTTCAAATATGAATTCACTGATATAATTTTTGCTCCTGCCACAATCGGTCTTGATAGTTAAATTTACGGTCAAAGTTGAAGCACATGGATAGAGAAAACACTACATTATGAAATGGAGGGAGTACTAGAAGCAAGCGCGCACTGCGGCGCCGTTTGGGTGTTATCATTGCCAGCCTATTAGTTTAATGTCACATTTTCATTTTGGAGCATTCTATGGTGAATTTTTCCTGTTAAGAGTGTTATCGCAAACTAGCATAATGCCCGTGCATTACTGTGAAGTTATATATAAAAAAGGTTAAGCCACCGACTTAGGAGATGAACAAAAGACGTCAGTTCTCTGCCATGGGCTCACGATTCATGATTTAAAAGAGTGCAAAATTATGATTAGACGGATGTGCTAGGCGTCAGGGAATTTTAAATGACCGTAGTCTGTCCTCTGCAAGACTTAAAGTGAGATAACATTTCAAATTTAAAACATTGGGAAGGAGGATAAGATCTATCACCTTGTTAGATTCACAATTTTGTTTGCTCTCTTATGATATGGCATATAATTTGAAGGATTGGTTGAGAAGAGAAACTAAAACTATTATCCTAAAAAAACTAAAACTATTATCACAATTTTGAGTTGAAGTCGCATTTTTTTCATTTCTTATTTGTCTTCTACAACATGTTTTTTTTTGCGGGTATCTTCTACAAACATGTTGCTCTTATGGTAAAGTACTATAGTGTATTTCTCTATTTGTGTTAGGTCTCACATGTGAATAAAGTATAATTGTTAAATGTCTCTTGAAAGGTTTTGGGATGGTGTGTATTTAATTATTTTGAAGTTTGTGGGTTTATATGTGAACTCACCAGTAACTCCAACCTTTTATATAAGTAAGAAAGATAAACTGAAACGCCATGGGCCGTCAACTATGTGTAGTGGCCTCACAGATGATTGAGAAAGTGAAGCAAATATTTTTTGAACCAGAGAAATATCTGAGGAGGAAGGAGCACAATAATTTATATTTCATCCATTAGCGGTGCATGATTTCTGGAAGTATTTCAATTTAATAAACAACTGCACAATGACCAATTATACATATTATCAATCGGTATATCTGTCTAAAAGTCACAACATACAATTTGTTACACAACCATAAAAGTCTCATTCCCACCGGGCCCACATAGTCTACTTGCCTGGCCCAGACAGCTAGACTGGGACCAAATTGAGTAAATCATGTTGGTAAGCATACTTCCCAGAGTTTAAAAGGAGTTATACATAGAAGATTTCAAGAAAAAAGAGCAGATAGATTGACAATTTCTTCGCCTAGGTGTGCGTGTGATGCATGAACACAAAAAATATTTCAGAAATGTTACAGATTGAGTACAAATCTACAGTGCTATGATTTCGCCCAAGAAATCAACTGATCAGTAGGGAAATACACTTGTGTTCCTGGTTGTATATGCACCCTATATGGGGTTTAATATTTTAATAAAAAGTCAAAATAGGTAAGAACTATTTTGACAAAACACTTGACTTACTTTTGCACTAATACATAAATTTTCACGAAAAAGGAACAAAAGTTGACCTCACAGCAAGAAAGACAAAATTTATTTGCTATTATATGTCACTATTCACGCTATTTTAGCTAAAAATTTGTCTTTTTTGAAAAGAAGTCAAAGGAATATTTTCCTTTTGTGGATATTTTCTCACGAGTACAATAGAAGGTCAAGTTTATTTCAAAAATATTTTCAGGAATTTTTGACTTTTTGTTGAATTACTTTTTTTCATATAGGATGTAGATGTCCCCATAGACCACAAACCCTCCTCCCTGGTCAATATCATGTAAAATCAGTCAAATATACTCCATAACATGCAAAACTATGCAAATACATAATCACAACTTGTCTACCCATAAGAATCATAAGACACAAAATTATACTCAGAAGGTCCACAGAATCAACATGAGAACAGTTGGATGGTAACTTGAGCTTGGAACAATATTGAAATGTGAAAAAAATTAAGGCCAATAAGAAATTTTGGAAGGATAATAATTACTAAATGACTGATGAATTCAGTTCTGCCAGGAATGACATGCTACCATCTTTTTCTTAAAATGCAAGGACCATACAATTAATGTTCACAACAACAGTACTTGGCTCAAAAAAATTACAATAGTTTACATAATAATGCAATGCTAATTCAGACTTGTACAAAATTATGTGCATAAAGTATACAAAACTAATTGAACTGTGCATACATTAACTTTTGAGTAACCTGTTAGTATCGATTGAGCATAGAGCTCATCAATCAACATTGTGAACATTGTAAAAAAAGAAATTTGTTCACAAAATATTATTTGACAACATTGCTCCACACTAATACACGATTTTCTCCCCCGGATATTGTCCTACTTAGCTTCAACGAACTTATACTAATTAATAAGAGATAAATCAAAATAAAAGAGATGAAAATATGGAAAACATCTTGGCATCCCATGTTGACTTTCGAAATTTCACATCAAAATCAACATATTGGTAAAGATGAACTTCACCTTCTTTGTAGTAGCAAACCTGCAAATTAAATACAATGTAATCACAACATAATTTAGAGAAGAGTAATTCCTTAGTTCGGATATCTGTTTACATCAATAGTACTACCTATGACACAAGATTGCAATTGCATAATACCCTTGATCGTTAAATAAAATGAGCACCACATCACATGATCTAAGATTCAGATGATGCACTAAAAGTGTATAGGATAATAACCAAGCAGATAACATTAGAACTGTAGAAGGTATACACCACGCCAACATCTCCTTTCATCTGACTCATATTATAAGATAAACAAGGCGCAAGTAGTAACCAATAGCAGTAGTGCATGGAAAATGATGGTTGCTATACTGCTCAGTCTATCTAATAAACAAGGCCCAAGATAATCAATTCCTCGCCTGTATAAGAAAGGTTAGCTAGCGTCACAAACTCTCATCATCTCAAAGCAAAAAGAAGAAGCACCCACATGAAGAACTCCAAGCGTCCCAAATCACACTCATTCGCCGCTACTCTGTTGATTCCTAGGCTAGCTAGTAGCCTTGATGGCTTCACGAGCTGCCACCAATCTTCACACAGCCACCCTGCAGGGCTACTATAGGAGACCGGCCTCCAACGCGGCCGCACATGCCAAGAGGACGAAGGCCAAACCCGTGGGTGGCCACGTGCCGGTGTACATGGCGCTGGCGATCATCGGCTTGTCGATGGCATTGGGGGTGCACATGGCGCGGCAGCAGCTGGAGCACGCGCCCAACGTCCACTGACCTCCAGTGGTTTTCCATGGTACAGTTGATCTCTGCACCAACGACGCACCGAGTCATCTATTAGTTATAGAAGTGTGCAAGGATGGACTTTGTCCTCCAATAACCTGGAGTATCAATCAAATTCCCTGAAGCCGTTGCAATTGCCAATTTCCCGCCACTAGTAAAGAAAGAGACATTTCTCCAGCCCGACTCCTTGATAGCCGACACTGCAAGGAGTAATCGCATCGCTTCTGCCTGCAAAACTGAAAACACATTCGATGTTGTCACTTGAATGCAAATAGAGTGTTGGAGTAAAATGCAGAAAACCACCACTTTAAAGGCAAGGTTTGCGAAAACCACTACAATACGTTTTTTTTGTAAAAAACACCGTGTCTTCGGTAATCTTTTTGCAAAAAGCACTGATCGGCGTATTTGCCTCTATTAAGCGCGTTTATGACAAGTGGGGCCCGTTTTCTACTTGCGTGGCCTACCTTTTTGTAATTTATGGGTTTTAATCTAAAATT
Source organism: Triticum dicoccoides (assembly GCF_002162155.2). NCBI lineage: Eukaryota > Viridiplantae > Streptophyta > Magnoliopsida > Poales > Poaceae > Triticum > Triticum dicoccoides. Next base: position 539,851,334 of record NC_041390.1, read on the forward strand.
ACAAACTAGACCCTAGAATTTTACAAACATACCCCTAAATAAAAAATAAAAAATGCAATTAGCCCCAACGCTCCTCCTCCGCGGTGGAACTGCTCCTCCCGACGGCGTTCTGGATCGGGGGGTCCTCCCCGACGCTTTGTTTCATGGTGGGCGGGGCTGCTGCAGTTCGCCGTGGTGGGCGTCGCCGGCCTGCCGCTCGTCAGCTGCATGCGCAAGTCGTTCCGGTGCATCTGCGGCCGCGGGGGCGTCGAGGAACGGCAGGCCACCCCTGCCCGTCCCGTCCCCGGCCGAGATAAGGGTAGCCATTTCTGCGCCCAGGTCGACGTACAGGCCGCCGCTGCCGCGCCCAGGTCAACGTACAGGCCGCCGCTGCCGCGCCCAGGTCGACGAAGAAGGCCGCCGCACCAGTCCCGACCTGGCCGAGGCAAAGGCCCGGGCGCCATCGTCGTTGCCACACGTAGTTCGAGGCAGAGGACGCCGCCCATCCCGGCCCTGCCCACCGCCATGTTGGAGCTCCACAACAGCCCTCCGCCGTCCGGGGGCGGTGCGGCACCTCGAGCGCCAGCCGCCGCCGCACCTTCCGGCATGCTAGAGCTCCCAATCGCCCCCGCGGTTGCTCGATCCCCAATGGCCCAATCAAGCCGACGCGGCCACTCCCTCACTGCCGGCGGCCCCTACCCGGTGAGGCACCCTCGGATCTGGTGTTGGGCGGGACGGTGGGGGCACGACGGTGGCGGCCCGAGGAGGAGGGGCGGCGCTGAGCTCGTGTGCGCGCTTGCCGGCTGCGGCGTGGTTGGAGGGCCTGGGAGCAGTGTGGAGAAAGTCGAGGGGTGTTTTTGCCTTAAACCTAAACTGTTGTGCCACATAAGCAAAAAAAGGGCCCCACCTGTCATAAACAAGCTTAACTGAGCCCGATCCGCCGATCAGTGCTTTCTGCAAAAAGATTACCGAAGACACGGTGTTTTTTGCAAAAAAAATGTATTGTGGTGGTTTTCGCAAAACTTGCCTTCAAAGTGGTGGTTTTCTGCAATTTACTCAGAGTGTTGAGTAGTGGATTTTTCAGGAACACTCCAAAAGTTTCTTCATTCTCTGCTCCGGAGGTATAAAAGGCCGCATCGACATAAGTTGAATCACATGGAGGTTGTGTGGACATATCTGAACTTGCAGTTTTATTAGGGCATATTTGAACTTGCAGTTTTATTAGTAGAAGGCTTGGAAATGACGTTGCACTTCTCTTCTATCATTGCTTCTGAACATGTATTTAGCCTTACTTTTGTGGCATAAAGCTATATTTAAGCTTGCTTTTGTAGCATATATAACCGGCAAAGGAGGCCGAGTTTTCTTCTTGAAAAGTAAATCATTTCTAGTCTTCCATATATTCCATAACAATGATAAGAGACGGTAGATTTAAATCAGGGTGCTATATGAGGACAAGATTACCCGGATAATAGAGTGGAGAAATAAAGTAGGATCTAATGATCAGTTTGGAGGCCATAATTGAACCAAACCAACTTTGCAAAACTACAATGAAAGAAAAGATGTGAGTCAGTTTTGATTGGTCCACACGAACAACATTCTTTCTTAACATGTTTGCAGTATCTAGAAGCCCTTAATCCAGATGGGATAACCCTTCTTATGAGACACGAAGCAACAATTTTTTACTCCGGGCGCAATAACTTTGTTTTTCCAGACCTAATTGCGAGTATCACTTTCATGATTCAACATTTCTCCCTTCACATTTGTAAAGGGAGATTGATCATCCTGAAAGAAAGTTTGTAGGCACTCTTTATAGTACAATGTGCAGGAGTATGAGTCCAACAAATAGTATCATTAGAATTAAGAATTAAAATTAATAATGGGGATATTCAGAATATAATTTTAAAGGACTTGTCAAAGGAAGAGCTTATTTTCACCTCATTCCAGGGCTTAGAATTGGGCTGGCAAAGATCGCTGAAAATGCCAAGGCAGGGTCCATCCAAATCTGGTTTCAAGTGATCATCAATATGTTTCCACTCCTTGCACCAAGGACTTGTCCTTATGTAAGAACTATCATTAGCAATTTGGAATTGAAACGAATTAAGAATTTGAGGAAGTATTCTAATATCAGAGGCCCAAAAAGTAGATTTAGGAATAGATGTAGAGCTTTCCAAATAGAGATGTTATGCAAATATTTCACTTCAAGGACTTTGACTACCAAAGAGGACGGATCTTTGATAATTCGCCAAGTTGTTGTGGCCACAAGGGACTTATTCATTAAAAATATCTATAATGCCTAATCCACCTTCGTGCATGGGTTTGCAAACATCTTCCCAAATTCTAGGCCTTCTTTGCTTTGTAGAAATTTTGTAGGAATTCTACAGGATAGGTTGGCAAAGAAAAATTCTTTTGGAGCCCTTTGGTTTGTAGGAAAATGGTTTTATATTCCTATGTAGGATAGGAAGCAATCGTTCACATTACAAAGGAAAAAAAGCCTAAACTCAATGGAAAAAATCATATCATATGCATCAAATGACATTTATTTCCCTATAGGAATTGCGATACATGTCATCTAATGAGAGTAAGTCCACCTGCATAAAAAAAATCTATTAGCCTTATAACTATTTAACTTGGCCTTAAACTTTTCAATGATGAAATTATAAGCAACAACTCTTTTCCTACCCAGATTTTAATTTGAGGTCTGGCCCGAAATAACACAAAACAAATTCATAATTTGCACTATCATATCAGAATCATTTTTATCCGCTATGATCTAAACAATCAAATAATGAGCAAACATTATTTCCTCCCAAGAACTACACTTGAATGAGTAAAATTTCAAGACACATCCTGGTCTTAATCCCTCCAATATGTTTCATAGGTATTTCATGGTCTTAATACGTCTGATGGGGTAAGCGGGGGATAGCGAGGAAAAAAACCCTCCCAAACTATATTTCTCGGATCGGCGACGATGTGGCCTCCATCCTTCCATTGGCAACCATGACAACCATCCATCCCTCGGTGGGCATGGTGAGGGCTCGTGCGCCTACCTCTCCCCTTGTGGCCATCAGGCGGTGTATGGCTCCCGCGGAGCCCCAACACGCGTTGAGAACTGGTGTCCGCAGATCTGCTATGTGCGGCCGGTGCAGTGGCAGAAGGCGAAGTGGTCGCGAGTGTGGAGAATCTGGTGCTGCATGCTGCTGGGGAGGCGTGCACGGGGGTGTTGTGGATGCACCGGACCATGGAGATGACGAGGTTTCCAGCCCGCAAACTAGGCATCCTCAATCTGCTTCTCTCTTGCAGGTCCACCATCCTCGGTCATATCCATTTTGTGGATTCGGCAGGTGGTCGGTGGCGGCAGGTTCCAATGGCAGAAGTTTACCTATGCAAGCGGGATTCACGCAGTGAGCGCTAGGGCTACGGCCCAGGGCGGCTATGAGTAGAAGGTGAGGTGGTCCAAGATGTTGGCGGCCCCTGTGCATCAACATCTCGGCGATGCCACTTTGGGGCGTGTTTGGTTACATTGCCAATCCAGCCTAGCTCGTCAAGCCTGGCTCTAGTGAGCCGGTTTGAGGGGATGAAGGCCAAAAAAACCACATGCACATAGTTTGGTTGCCTGCATACCCCTAGTTGCATGAGACAACCATTTTTGACCCGGCATTTGGTTGCCCGCATTGCATTAGCATATGACATGGTGTTTGGTTGCAACCTGCATAAGGTGTTTTCACCACTTCTTACTAGTGGTGAGCTTACCACACACAATCTGAACATGTAGCGCCAGCTACTTAAACAAATGACAGTTCATCCTAACTAATATCAAATGACAGTTCAAATTATTAAGAGACATTGGCTAAATAGGGGATAGTTCATCGGTGTTGCTGCTAGCAGATCTTCCTCTTCTTCTTCCTCTTGTTCTGCTTCTGCTTTTGCTACTGCTGTTGCTTCTTCTTCTATCTTCTTCAAATCCTGCATTGACCTCTGTTAAGCCACATTGCCTCTACCCACTCTAACCTTTTTTTCTTCCAAACGTGATTGTCAAATGCCTCCACACCATGGTCGGAGCGAACAACATCGTCAGGCTCGACCTCTTTCTCCTCAGGCACGTGTTTATCAAAGCCGCACTGGAGGATCCAGTTATGCAGAATGCAATAAGCAAGAACAAGCTTAACTTGAGTGGAGTATAGGTGGAATGGCTTCTGATCCGGGATCTTAAACCTATTCTTCAGAGCTCCAAATGCCCTCTCAGCAGTTACTCTAAGGCTAGAGTGTCTGAGATTAAACAGCTCCTGTGCAGTCCTAGGATAGTTACTACCAGAGAACTCATTGATATGGTACCTGGTTTTCCTGAAGGGTGGAAGAATACCCGACTGACGTGCATAGCCAGCATCTCCAAGGTAGAACTTGCCGTCGGGGATGTTGATCCCATTAGGTCGACTCATGCCATCACTGAGAATGTTAGCATCATGCGCTGACCCCCCCCCCTAGCCAGCCAGCACATATGTGAACTTCAGATCAAAGTCAATAGCACCAAGCACATTCTGGCTTGTGTAGTGTGATACGTCTCCAACGTATCTATAATTTTTGATTGCTGCATGCTATATTATCTACTGTTTTGAATGTTTATGGGCTTTATTATACACTTTTATATCATTTTTTGGGACTAACCTATTAACCTAGAGCCCAGTGCCAGTTTCTGTTTTTACCCAGTTTTAGGGTTTCGAAGAAAAGGAAAACCAAAAGGAGTCCAATTGACCTGAAACTTCACGGAACTCATTTTTGGAAGGAAAGAATCCCAGAAGACTTGGAGTGCACGTCGGGGGACCTGCGAGGAGGTCACGAGGCAGTGGGGCGCGCCCTCCACCCTCGTGAGCCCCTCGTGGCCCCCTAACGTACTTCTTTCGCCTATATATCTCCATATACCCTAAAAACATCCGGGAGCACAATAGATCAGGAGTTCCGCTGCCAGAAGCCTCCGTAGCCACCAAAAATCAATCTAGACCCGTTCCGGCACCTTGCCGGAGGGGGCAATCCTTCTCCGGTGGCCATCTTCATCATCCCAGTGCTCTCCATGACGAGGAGGGAGTAGTTCTCCATCGGGGCTGAGGGTATGTACCAGTAGCTATGTGTTTGATCTCATTCTCGTGTTCTTGAGGTGATACGATCTTGATGTATCGCGAGCTTTGCTATTATATTTGGATCCTATGATGTTTCTTCCCCCCTCTACTCTCTTGTAATGGATTGGGTTTCCCCTTTGAAGTTATCTTATCGGATTGAGTCTTTAAAGATTTGAGAACACTTGATGTATGTCTTGCCGTGGATATCTGTGGTGACAATGGGATATCACGTGATTCACTTGATGTATGTCTTGGTGACCAACTTGCGGGTTCCGCCCATGAACCTATGCATAGGGGTTGACACACGTTTTCGTCGTGATTCTCCGGTAGAAACTTTGGGTCACTCTTTGAGGTTCTATGTGTTGGTTGAATAGATGAATCTGAGATTGTGTGCTGCATATCATATACCCACGGATACTTGAGGTGACATTGGAGTATCTAGGTGACATTAGGGTTTTGGTTGATTTGTGTCTTAAGGTGTTATTCTAGTACGAACTCTAGGGCTGTTTGTGACACTTATAGGAATAGCCCAACGGATTGATTGGAAAGAATAACTTTGAGGTGGTTTCGTACCCTACCATAATCTCTTCGTTCGTTCTCCGATATTAGTGACTTTGGAGTGACTCTTTGTTGCATGTTGAGGGATAGTTATGTGATCCAATTATGTTAGTATTGTTGAGGGAACTTGCACTAGCGAAAGTATGAACCCTAGGCCTTGTTTCAACGCATTGCAATACCGTTTACGCTCACTTTTATCATTTGTTATCTTGCTGTTTTTATAATTTCAGATTACAAATACCCATATCAATTATCCATATACCACTTGTATCACCATCTCTTCGCCGAACTAGTGCACCTATACAATTTACCATTGTATTGGGTGTGTTGGGGACATAAGAGACTCTTTGTTATTTGGTTGCAGGGTTGCTTGAGAGAGACCATCTTCATCCTACGCCTCCTACGGATTGATAAACCTTAGGTCATCCACTTGAGGGAAATTTGCTACTGTCCTACAAACCTCTGCACTTGGAGGCCCAACAACGTCTACAAGAAGAAGGTTGTGTAGTACACATCAAGCTCTTTTCTGGCGCCGTTGCCGGGGAGGTTAGCGCTTGAAGGTATATCTTTAGATCTTGCAATCGAGTCTTTTAGTTTCTTGTTTTATCACTAGTTTAATTTATAAAAGAAAACTATAAAAAATGGAATTGAGTTTGTCTCATACGCTCCATCTTTTTAATATCTTTCGTGAGTATGATGGAAAGGATAATTGTGCTCAAGTGCTAGAAGAAAAAATCTATAAAATGTTTGGCACTAAATATTTGAATGATGAGCATGATTGCAATGTTGTTAGTATGAATTCCTTGAATATCCATGATGCTAATGATATGCAAAGCCACAAGCTTGGGGAAGCTATGTTTGATGAAGATGATATTTTTTGTCCCCCAAGTTTTGATGAGCAAATTTATTATAATAAAAGCATGCCTCCTATCTATGATGATTATTGTGATGACACGTATGCTTTAAATAATAATGATAACCATGAAACTTTTCATCTTGATCTTAATTTTCAATCACATGATAGTTATTTTGTTGAGTTTGCTCCCACTATTATTCATGAGAAGAATTTTGCTTGTGTGGAGAGTATTAAATTTTCTATGCTTGTAGATCATGAAAAGAATGCTTTAAGTGCTGGTTATATTGTTGAATTCATTCATGATGCTACTGAAATTATTATGAGGGAGGAATATATGCTTGTAGGAGTTGCAATAATATCAAGTTTCCTCTCTATGTGCTTAAAATCTTGAAGTTATGCTTCTTTTGCCTTCCTATGCTAGTTAATTATTGTTCCCATAAATTGTTTGCTCACAAAATCCCTATGCATAGGAAGAGGGTTAGACTTAAATGTGCTAGTCATATTCTTCATGATGCTCTCTTTATGTTTCAATTCTTATCTTTTATGTGAGCATCATTGAAATCATCATGCCTAGCTAGGGGCGTTAAACGATAGCGCTTGTTGGGAGGCAACCCAACTTCATTTTTGTTCCTTGATTTTTTCTCCTGTTTATTAATAAATAATTCATCTAGCCTCTGTTTAGATGTGGTTTTATTCTTTTAATTGGTGTTTGTGCCAAGTAGAACCTTTGGGAAGACTTGGGGAAAGTCTTGTTGATCATGCTGTAAAAAACAGAAACTTTAGCGCTCACGAGAATTGCTGCCATTTTTATTTGGAGAGTGATATTTAGTTAATTCCTTTTGAAGATGATTAATAGATAAATTACTCAGGTCCAGAAATTTATTTGAGAATTTTATGAGTTCCATAACTATACGTTTGAACCAGATTACTACAGACTATTCTGTTTTTGACAGATTCTGTTTTTCATGTGTTGTTTACTTATTTTGATGAATCTATGGCTAGTAAAATAGTTTCTAAACCATAGAGAAGTTGGAATACAGTAGATATTACACCAATATGAATTTAGAATGAGTTCATTACAGTACCTTATGATGGTGATTTATTTTCTTATACTAACGGAGCTTACGAGTTTTCTGTTAAGTTTTGTGTTGTGAAGTTTTCAAGTTTTGGGTAAGGATTCGATGGACTGTGGAATAAGGAGTGGAAAGAGCCTAAGCTTGGGGATTCCCAAGGCACCCCAAGGTAATATTCAAGGATAGCCAGGAGCCAAAGCTTGGGGATGCCCCGGAAGGCATCCCCTCTTTCGTCTTCGTTCATCGGTAACTTTACTTGGAGCTATATTTTTATTCACCACATGATATGTGTTTTGCTTGGAGAGTCAATTTATTTTGTTAGGATTTTCTTGATGTTATTTAGAACAATGTTTGCATCTTTTATTTCAATAAAAGTAGCATTGATTGCCTTTACTATGCCTATTTTAGAAGTCCACATGTTGCTGTTTGAAAACAGAAAGTTTACCGCTGTTGCAATAATTCCCTAGAAAATTAAGAATGTGATAAAATGTTGAAACCTTTTGCATATTAAGGTCTGATAAATTTACTACAGTGCGAATTTTCTTTCATAATTTTTGGAGTTAGGGAAGTATGGATGTTTCTGCATTCTTTACAGACTATCCTGTTTAGGCAGATTGCTGTTATGTTTGCATTGTTTGCATATGTTTGCTTCTTTAATGATTCTATTTGAGGATAGGACTACTAAATATGCAGAGGCATTTAGTATGCAATGTTGAATAATAATTTTAGTGATTTTCTGCAGTAGAGTATGATAAGGTTTTGGCAATGGTTTATACTAACTTATCTCACGAGTCCTTGTTGAGTTTTGTGTGGATGAAGCTTTTGAGATTTAGGGAAACCCTGATATGAGAGGAATTAAGGAGACACAAAATCTCAAGCTTGGGGATGCCAAATGCACCCCAAGATAATATTTCAAGAAGTCTCAAGCATCTAGGCTTGGGGATGCCCCGGTTGGCATCCCATCTTTCTTCTTCAACAATTATCGGTTAGTATCGGTTGATCCTAAGTTTTTGCTTCTTCACATGATGTTTGCCATTCTTAGAATGTCATTTTATTTTGCTTTGCTTGCTGCTTGAATAGAATACCAAGATCTGAAATTATTAAACGTTAGAGAGTCTTCACATAGTTGCATAATTATTTGACTACCACTACAAAAAAATACACTTCCGTGATGATACGTGTTTGTCACAGTAGGTCGCGTTTTTTGTCATGCATGTACATCCATGAAAAATTTATGACAGAATCAAGATAGTCATACATGTGCTATCGTAGAAGTGTTCCATGACATTTGTCAGGACCCCGACTCAATGTCACATCGATCTAGCCGGTAACACCTCATATCACTTTGCGGCCTCACGCACGGTATCCCCACGGGTGTCGCCTTACCTTTGCCCGGGACCGTTTGCGCCTTTTGGCTCACGTATATGATAGTGTCGCTAGCATCCATATGATAAGGAGTCCGGGCTGACATGACTAGTCGTAAACCCAAAGTGGCACAGACTTACAGGGACAGGCATCCATGACCCAGCTTCGAACGTGTCGGTCATCAGCAAGTGGGTCCGGGCTGTAGCACTGGGCTAGCAGGACTCCGGTAAACCGGGCTGTAGCGGGCTAACAGGACTCCGGTACTCATAGCGTGACATTTCCCCGAAGGGACAGACACAGGAACGAAGAAGGACACATGCCGGCCAGCCTAAGTGTTCCAGAGCAGTAGCAAGCTACCATGGCTCAGCGGTAACACTAGGAGACATTTCCCGGTAAGAGAGGCTACTGAAGATAAACAACTAGATAGTTAGATCCCACACATACCAAGCATTTCAATCATACACACAATATGCTCGATATGTGCAAATACAACGAAGCATCACAACATGACTCTACGACACAAGTACTTTATTTAAGGCTCAGGGAGCCATACATAACATACACAAAGGTACGGGTCTCACGACCCAACATACAAGTCATACAGTCATACAAACTAGCAGCGGAAGTAACTTGTCTGAGTACAGACAACTAGTAAAATAAAAGAGGCTTGGAAAGCCTAACTATACTACGTGGTCCTTCACAAGCTCAGGGTCACCACCTGGGTCTTTAGCCTACTCGTTGATGTCAACGTCTACGTAGAACCCATCAGAAGGGGTTGCAGCGTCTTCTGTAAAAATGTAAATTATAGCAACATGAGTACAAAGGTACTCAGCAAGACTTACATCAGATCCTACATACATGCATATTATCAAGAAGGGTTGGTGGAGTTATTGCAGCAAGCCAGCTTTGACTCTTGGCTAGACTATCCTACGATACTCCAACTTGAAATGGTTTTGCGCACACGAGTCCACTACTCACCAATTCAATACACTACCGAGGATCCACCTCCGTCTTCCTACGGAAGAGCCATCCTCGGCACTCACACTTATCTTGAGGCTTTTAACAGTTTCCATTTACTTGTCTATGAACTGTATAGGCAACCAAGTAGTCCTTTACCGCGGACGCGGCTATTCGAATAGATCATGTTAACCCTGCAGGGGTGTACTTCTTCATACACGCTCTCACCACTTACTGTCGTTTACACGACATGTACTCGGCAACCTTCAAGCGGAATGCCCAACGTGGGTGTCGGCCACGACCTACCTAACCACCTAAGCCTCCAGTCCAGGTTTATCGCCTATCCAGGTTCCATCCGCAGGGAGTCCGGCCGAGGTTTCCCATACGGCCCCGAACGATGTGAACAGGGTTCCCGAGATACCTAACGGGTATTCGGTACACCGTGCCACGTACCTACCGCATCACAGCCCACCCCTACGGTCAGCGCTGTCCACGGCCTCCAGTAGGCTACAAACACCAGAAACTACTTGCAACTCCTGGACGGAGAACTAGGGTGAATAAGAAGCCGAGAGGGTCCATTGGTTTCGGGCCCAATGCATGGTAGTAGCTGATTCTTAAATCACACATACAGATCTCAGTGCTTAAGGTCGGCTTCAATGAAACAACCCACCATGTAGTCCTACATGGCCTCTCATCGATACCTTTACCAAATCGTGTTCACCACACCACTCTCATTACCGACATAAACATTTCACTCTAGCCCATCACCCAGATGAACCAGACCTGACACGACTCTAAGCATAGCAGGCATAGCAAGGTAGGAACAACACATACATATGGCTCAAACAACTCCTACACATGCTAGTGGGTTTCATCTAGTTACTGTGGCAATGACAGGTCATGCAGAGGAAATGGGTTCAACTACCGTAGCACACAGTAGTTTGAAACGCGTTGTCTTAATGCAGTAAAAGAGAGCAGGAGCGAGAACATGGGATTGTATCGATATGATCAAATGGTTGGTTGCTTGCCTGATGGTTCGATGCACTGATACGGTTCTTCGTTAGGGTAATCACGGTACTCCTCGGAGGCAGAACCTGTCGCAAAGGACACCGATACACAACCATCACCAAACAATGTGCAACAATATGATGCATGCATGAAACATGGCAATATGAGTGTGTTGGGCTAATGCAACTAAAACCAAAAGGGTTTGAGCAAATTTGAATCAAGGATTCAAATTTCAAATTCAAATATGGCCTTTTAAAGTGCTTTTCCTTGTTCTGCTTAAAACATCAATTTAACTTGTTTGATCATGCATGAAAATAGTACAGATGGATAGATTGGATTTTTCTGATCATTTTTCATATATAATTTGTCCAATTTGGAGTTACAGAATAAAAGTTATGAATTTTTGAAGTTTAAATAATATTCTGGAATTTCCTGATTTAAATTAAATCCAGAAAATCAATTACTGCGTCAGCCTGACGTCAGTGTGACGTCAGCAGGTCAACGGAACAGGTCTGGGTCAAACCTGACAGTGGGTCCCGCATGTCAGGGTGGTTATTTTAATTAAGATTTAATTAAAACTAATCCTGTATAATTAACAGGGCTGGGCCCCACCTGTCATTGACTCAGGGGAGTCAACCAGGGCCCACCCGTGGTCAAAGTCAAAGCCAGCAACGCCGGCGTTTAGCCGCCGGCGAGCCCGACGCGGCGGCGGGAGTGGTTTTGGCCATTTCGGCCACCAAATGGGCCGCGGAGACCACCGGAGTGGAGCTGAGGACAAACCGCAGCTCTTGGCGGAGTCCGTTGGGGTCGGGGTGGCCGGAGTTGGCGCCGGCGATGACTTTGGCGGCCACCGGGGTTCGGTCGAAGATGAACTTGGCGCTAGAGGGGTCGGTGAGGCTCGTGGAGTGGCTAGCTAGGTGTTGTGGGACTCGGTGAGTAAGATGGACACCATCTTGTGGCCGGAGTGTGGCCGGAAGCACGTCGGCGACGAGGTCCGCGACGGCGCGTGCGGGTGAGCTTGGTGTGCTCGCTGTGGTGCACGAGAGAGAGAAAGAGAGGAAGGGGAAGTTAGCCTAGCTCACTGCGGTCTTGATGGAGAGGACGGCGTGGTCGGGGACGAGCTGCTGCGGCGGCGACGGCGAAGGGGATCTCCGGCGATGGCGGTTCGGGCGAGGTTGGTGCGGCGGCTTCGGGGCACGCGAGCGCTCGGGGCTCGACTAACTCGAAGAAGTGGAGGACGGCGGAGCTTCTGGACACGATGGCGCGGCATGGAGACGAAGGGGAGCACGGCTACGGCGGAGGTGCGGCGACGGTGGCGTCGGCCATGGCGTGGGAGCGCGAGGGAGAGGAACTGGGGGCGAATGGAGGTGTCCAGGAGGGTCGGGGCGCGACGTGGAGCTCGTCCAGGCCATCAGGGCGGCGAGAGGGGGAGGCAGGGCGGCGTGCAGCTGCGTGGCGAGCTGCGGTGCCGCCGCCGAGCACCTTGGCTGCCTGCCTGGCGAGCCAAGCAGCTCGCTGGAGCGGTGGCCGGGCTGGGCCGGCCAGGTGGGCTGGCTGGTGGGCCTGCGGTGGCGCCAGGTAAGTTTTCCCCTTTTTTTTCTGTTTCTGTTTTTATTTAATATATCTGCAACTTTGTTGAATTTAATAAAATACCTAGGCAACTTCAAAAATCACCAAATTACTCCTGGTCCATAGTTGGATTATTTCCAACATGAAACATTTTAGTTTGGAGATATTTGAGCATTTAAATATTTTATATAATTTTGAATGCCCAAATTCAAATATTTATGATTTAATTCAAAAACCCTAGGATGGCCTAGGAAAATGTGCACCACTTTTGGCAGAGGTTCTGAACCAAGACAAAAATGATGGGCATTTTAGAAGGGCATTTCAGGTTCATTGAAAATTATTTTAGTAACCCTAGTTGGTTTCAGAGGGGACTGGGGGTTCTGTCATCCCCATTTCAAGTTTCTGATGAAAGAGTAAACATGATGCAACACTCTAATGCATGACTAGCTAGGGTGTGACAACTCACCCCCACTCAAAAGAATCTCGTCCCGAGATTTGGGTTCCTCCGAGAAGAAGGCGGGGTACTCGAGTCGAAGACGATCCTCCCTTTCCCAAGTTGCTTCATCCTCAGAATGATGAGACCACTGAACTTTGAGGAACTTGATATTCTGACGTCGGGTGATACGTTCGGCCTGATCGAGGATACGAACGGGGTACTCTCGATATGTAAGGTTATCTTGGAGATCAAGCGTTTCGTGGTCCACTCCACGGATAGGATCCGAGAAGCAACGCCTGAGTTGAGAAACGTGGAAGACATCGTGGACTCTGGAGAGATGCGGAGGTAGTTCCAACTGGTAGGCAACTTCCCCTCGTTTGGCGAGAATGCGAAAAGGTCCAATGTAACGAGGAGCCAATTTGCCTTTGATACCGAAACGATGGGTTCCCTTCAGAGGGGTGACCCGAAGATAAGCCTTCTCGTCAACCTCGAAAGTCATAGCCTTATGTTTTCGGTCATATTGACTCTTTTGACGAGATTGGGCTGTTTTCAACTTTTCACGAACGATACGAACTTGTTCTTCTGCTTCCTGAATCATATCCGGGCCAAAGAATTGTCTTTCCCCGGTCTCTGACCAGTTAAGGGGTGTTCGACACCGTCGTCCATAGAGAACTTCAAAAGGGGCTTTACCCAAGCTAGACTGATAGCTGTTGTTGTAAGCGAATTCGGCAAATGGAAGGCACTTCTCCCAGTCCATTCCGAATGAGATAACAGAGGCTCGAAGCATGTCTTCTAGAATTTGGTTGACGCGTTCCACTTGACCACTCGACTGAGGGTGGAAGGCGGTGCTAAAGGAGAGACGAGTTCCCATAGCATTTTGGAAACTTTCCCAAAATCGAGAGGTGAAAAGACTTCCTCGATCCGAGTTGATTTCCAAAGGAACACCATGGAGGGACACTATTCGGGAGATGTATAAGTCTGCCAGCTGGCTAGCGGTTATACTCTCACGAACAGGTAAGAAATGGGCTACTTTGGAAAGACGATCGACCACGACGAAAATAGCATTATTCCCTCTCTTGGTCCTGGGAAAACCGGTAATGAAATCCATACCAATTTTATCCCATTTCCATTCAGGAATAGCTAAGGGTTGAAGGGTGCCAGCAGGCCGTTGATGCTCTGCTTTTACACGACGACAGACGTCGCAATTAGCAATATACTGAGCAATTTCTCTCTTCATCCTAGTCCACCAGAACCTCTGGCGTAGGTCCTGATACATCTTAGTACTACCGGGATGAATGGTGAGAGGGGATTCATGAGCCTCCTTAAGGATCAACTGCCGTAGATGCTGGTTCTTGGGAACCACTAGACGGTTCTCAAAGTACACAACACCATGATCATTTGTGGAGAAACAACTAGCACCTCCGCTAGCAATGTTCTCTTTGATTTTAGATATTCCCTTATCTCGCTTTTGGGCAGCGATGATTTGATCCGTAAGAGTAGGTTTTGCCACCAAGGTGGAAAGAAAACCTTGAGGTACAATGTGAAGGTTTAGCTTCCGAAATTCCTCATGGAGAAGCGGTTGACTTTGTTGTAACATCAGGTTGTTACAATAAGATTTACGACTTAGCGCATCAGCCATGACGTTGGCTTTCCCTGGGGTGTAGGTTATCCCTAAGTCGAAGTCTGTGATCAACTCAACCCAACGTCTTTGCCTGAGATTCAGATCCGGTTGGGTGAAAATGTACTTCACACTTTGGTGATCAGTGAATATTTCGCAACGGTTACCGAGGAGGTAATGCCGCCAGGTCTTAAGTGCATAGACTACGGCTGCAAGCTCTAGATCATGAGTAGGATAATTCTCCTCATGTGGGTGCAATTGCCGTGAAGCGTAGGCAATTACATGTCGATCTTGCATAAGGATGCAACCTAGTCCTTGTCGCGAGGCGTCGCAGTAGATAACAAAGTCTTTGGAGAAGTCTGGCGGTACCAGTACGGGAGCAGAAGTCAGGCGTCTTTTCAGTTCCTGAAAGCTGTGCTCACATTGTGGAGTCCATTCGAACTTTTTATCTTTCTTGAGGAGTTCGGTTAAAGGTTTAGCAACTTTGGAGAAGTTTTCGACAAAGCGACGGCAATAGCTCGCTAAGCCTAGAAAACTCCGAACTTGCTTGACCGATTCAGGTGGAGTCCAATTAAGGACGGCTTGAACTCGCTCAGGGTTAACAGCAATACCTTTACCAGATATTACATGACCCAGATAGGTCACTTCTGACAACCAGAATTCACATTTAGAAAATTTGGCATAAAGGCGATGCTCTCGAAGTTTCTAGAACACTAGCCTTAGATGTTCGGCATGTTCTTCCTCGTTCTTGGAGTAGATGAGTATATCATCGAGGTAAACCACGACGAATTTATCCAAATACTCCATGAAGATTGAGTTCATTAACCGAGAAAAGGTGGCTGGAGCGTTGGTTAAACCGAAGGACATGACGGTGTACTCGTATTGGCCATAACGAGTAACAAAGGCCGTTTTAGGAATGTCCCCGTTTCTGATTTTGATTTGATGGTAGCCCAACCTCAAATCCATCTTGGAGAAGACTGAGGATCCAGCGAGCTGATCGTACAGGTCGTTGATCCTGGGAAGCGGATATTTGTTCTTGATTGTGACCAAATTGACAGGTCGGTAATCTACAACCATCCGGTCCGTACCATCCTTCTTCTTGATGAATAGGACGGGGCAAGCCCACGGAGATGAGCTAGGTCGGATGAAACCCTTTTTCAAGGACTCATCGAGTTGTTTCTTAAGCTCGGCTAGTTCTAGGGGTGCCATCTTATAAGGTCTTCTAGCAATCGGAACGGTTCCTGGAATGAGGTCTATTACGAACTCAACATCCCTGTCAGGTGGAACACCTGGCAATTCCTCTGGAAAGACATCCGGGAAGTCACGGACTACCGGAACGTCCTCAAGGTCTGGCAAAGGGCTGGCGTTAAGAGAATATAATTGTCGCTTGGCTATTTGGGTCAAGACATTGACTATCTTGCCCGAAGGGTGAGTGAGTTGAACAGTCCTAGAGAAGCAATCAATTTTGGCTTGATGAGCTGACATCCAGTCCATACCCAAAATGATATTAATATCTGAAGATTTAAGGGCTATCAAAGACGCGAGGAAAACAAGTCTGTCGACTTGGATTTCATTTCCATGGCTTACTCTAGAAGTTTGCCATTTGGATCCCGGAGTTTGAATTACCATAGAGGTTGGCATATCACCGAATGCGACGTTATGCAAACGAGCATAATTTTCAGATATAAAAGAATGAGAGGCTCCTGTATCGAAAAGAACAGATGCCGGGTGGCAATTAACAAGAAGCGTACCGAGAACGACGTTGGGATCCTCTTGAGCTTCTTCGGCAGAAATACAATTGACATGGCCACGTGAAGCGGTGACCGGCTTGGCGTGGAATATTTTTCCTGTCGGCTTGCCACGGCCATGCTTGCGTGTTGCGTCATAGTCAGTCTGACCAGTTTCAGCACTGATGGCTTTGTTGACAAGTTTCTGAAAAGATGTGCACTCATGCAGACGGAGGTCGCGGCGAAGCTCAGGACTAAGGCCCTTACGGAACCTTGCTTGCTTCTTGGCATCGGTAGACACTTCCTCAGTTGCATATCGTGCGAGATTACCAAACTCCCTGCTGTAAGCATCCACAGAGAGTCGGCCTTGGGTGAAACTGCAAAATTCTTCACGTTTACGGTCCATGAGACCCTCCGGAATGTGATGTTCACGGAAAGCCTCACTGAACTCAGCCCAAGTAGTGACATGGCCCGCCGGGCGCATAGCTCCATAATTCTCCCACCATAGACTGGCGGGGCCTTCAAGATGATATGCAGCAAAGGTGACCTTGTCAGCCTCCGCTACCAGCGCGGAACGCAGTTTGTGAGCGATACTGCGAAGCCAGTCATCAGCGTCGAGAGGCTCGACGGAGTGGTGGAACGTGGGTGGATGTAATTTGATAAAATCACTGAGTGACACCACATTAGTCCTCTGATGGTGTGCTGTGTTCTGTTCAATACGCTCCAACAAACGGTTGGTCTCCCGCTTGTTTCTCTCAGCTTCCATCATAACCTCGGCTAGTGAAGGAGGATGAGGCAGACTTGCATCCCTGACTTCACTGCCTTCGGCCTGCTCTTGAGAAGCAGGGTTAGCGCGCGTGTTGACCATCCTAGGTAAACAAGACAACGATTTGTCAGGATGATAAAATTCCAACATAGGATACAAAATGTAAGGAATAACTCGGAATGCAAGATGATCATCCGTATGACATGGTAGATACAGAAACTGCTTCTTTATTCCATCGTCATACACACCATACAGGGTTTAGTACAAGACCAAACAAGTACTATTACGGTGAAAAGAGGATTACATCTCATCGGAGGCATCCCAAGCTCCTATACATTATTTTTCTACACCTCCGGAAAGAGTACAAGCTAGGTCATATCCCACGAGTCACGCGGGACGATAGAAGACACAGCTAGTGCGAACTAGTGATACTACCGCTAACTCAGACCGATCCGTAGTAGTCCTCGTAGAAGTCACCTCCATAGCCTGGAAGCTCAACATGATCATCCGGGAATAGACGATCTCGCGGAGCTTGTGGACCATAGGGGCTAGGATGAGGCCTTGGACCAACAAACGATGGCCTGCGGGGACCGCGAGGTGGGGTGATGCCTCCTACATCACGCCAAACCATCATGTCTGGCAGAGCAGATCTCACAGGATAGAGATCGCGCATATCTGAATATCCAGCTTGCACCGCCGGTGCGAACCGAGTCAAAGTGGCCCAGTGGTCAGCACGGGTATTGAAGAGCTCTAACCTCAAGGCCCGATTTTCACGGTCCTTATCCTCGAGCATCTCAGCAGTGGTGCGAGTCCGTGAATCCTCCTGAGTGGGGTCAGCATAGATAGCCTGGAGATACCCTTGTGCTCCCGGAAGTGATCCTGGCATATACCGGAAATCAGAGTCCCGAAATAGTCCAGATCTGACTCGCATAATGGTCATCATAGAGTAGGCGGCGTCCTGCACAGCCATCTCAATAGTAACCCCGAGTCCATA
>NC_041390.1:539869360-539885936 GCF_002162155.2 Triticum dicoccoides
TATGCAACCGAGCATAGTTTTCAGATATAAAAGAATGAGAGGCTCCTGTATCGAAAAGAACAGATGCCGGGTGGCAATTAACAAGAAGCGTACCGAGAACGACGTTGGGATCCTCTTGAGCTTCTTCGGCAGAGATACAGTTGACATGGCCACGTGAAGCGGTGACCGGCTTGGCGTGGAATATTTTTCCTGTCGGCTTGCCACGGCCAACAGCTTTAGCAGACTGGTTGGGGTTGGTCTGGGGGCACTCACGCATATAGTGACCAGATTCCCCACACTTGAAACAAGTCACGGAGCTGGTACATGGAGGAACATTGTTGGTTGGACCCCCATAGGGCTTGGCCGGTGCAGACTGTTGAACGGGGCGAGGCGCCTGGAAGGATGGCCTCGGTGTGAACCTGGGTGGCAGGGCGGTGTTGGGTACCCACACACGGCGCTTCTGAGGACCAGCACCGGATGAGGAACCCATATCACGGCCATGCTTGCGTGTTGCGTCATAGTCAGTCTGACCAGTTTCAGCACTGATGGCTTTGTTGACCAGTTTCTGAAAAGATGTGCACTCATGCAGACGGAGGTCACGACGAAGCTTAGGACTAAGTCCCTTACGGAACCTTGCTTGCTTCTTGGCATCAGTAGACACTTCCTCAGTTGCATATCGTGCGAGATTACCAAACTCCCTGCTGTAAGCATCCACAGAAAGTCGGCCTTGGGTGAAACTGCAAAATTCTTCACGTTTACGGTCCATGAGACCCTCCGGAATGTGATGTTCACGGAAAGCCTCACTGAACTCAGCCCAAGTAGTGACATGGCCCGCCGGGCGCATAGCTCCATAATTCTCCCACCATAGACTGGCGGGGCCTTCAAGATGATATGCAGCAAAGGTGACCTTGTCAGCCTCCGCTACCAGCGCGGAACGCAGTTTGTGAGCGATACTGCGAAGCCAGTCATCAGCGTCGAGAGGCTCGACGGAGTGGTGGAACGTGGGTGGATGTAATTTGATAAAATCACTGAGTGACACCACATTAGTCCTCTGATGGTGTGCTGTGTTCTGTTCAATACGCTCCAACAAACGGTTGGTCTCCCGCTTGTTTCTCTCAGCTTCCATCATAACCTCGGCTAGTGAAGGAGGATGAGGCAGACTTGCATCCCTGACTTCACTGCCTTCGGCCTGCTCTTGAGAAGCAGGGTTAGCGCGCGTGTTGACCATCCTAGGTAAACAAGACAACGATTTGTCAGGATGATAAAATTCCAACATAGGATACAAAATGTAAGGAATAACTCGGAATGCAAGATGATCATCCGTATGACATGGTAGATACAGAAACTGCTTCTTTATTCCATCGTCATACACACCATACAGGGTTTAGTACAAGACCAAACAAGTACTATTACGGTGAAAAGAGGATTACATCTCATCGGAGGCATCCCAAGCTCCTATACATTATTTTTCTACACCTCCGGAAAGAGTACAAGCTAGGTCATATCCCACGAGTCACGCGGGACGATAGAAGACACAGCTAGTGCGAACTAGTGATACTACCGCTAACTCAGACCGATCCGTAGTAGTCCTCGTAGAAGTCACCTCCATAGCCTGGAAGCTCAACATGATCATCCGGGAACAGACGATCTCGCGGAGCTTGTGGACCATAGGGGCTAGGATGAGGCCTTGGACCAACAAACGGTGGCCTGCGGGGACCGCGAGGTGGGGTGATGCCTCCTACATCACGCCAAACCATCACGTCTGGCAGAGCAGATCTCACAGGATAGAGATCGCGCATATCTGAATATCCAGCTTGCACCGCCGGTGCGAACCGAGTCAAAGTGGCCCAGTGGTCAGCACGGGTATTGAAGAGCTCTAGCCTTAAGGCCCGATTTTCACGGTCCTTATCCTCGAGCATCTCAGCAGTGGTGCGAGTCCGTGAATCCTCCTGAGTGGGGTCAGCATAGATAGCCTGGAGATACCCTTGCGCTCCCGGAAGTGATCCTGGCATATACCGGAAATCAGAGTCCCGAAATAACCCAGATCTGACTCGCATAATGGTCATCATAGAGTAGGCGGCGTCCTGCACAGCCATCTCAATAGTAACCCCGAGTCCATAGGAGCAGTGAAGAGGCTCGGTGGATCCAGGATAAGATGGAAATATCCTGACAGTGCAGAGATACTGGTCGCGAGTGGCCATCTGAAAGCACAATCATAATGCAAAGGCATTAGAATTTCTAGCAAAATTTCGGCAGCATGACAGCTGTAAATGCTCAAAAAGGATTTGAGACATTTGACAAAGGATTTCGTACACACTCATCATCATCATATCAAAGTTCTGAAACCATTCTGGCAACATAATGTGGTAGTAGAACTGAACTAGGCTGGTAACCATCAAACTTATAAGGTACTACTGATTAGTAACTCGTGATCCTGATAGAGAGAACAGATCCTAATTCCTTAACCCCCGGTGGAAGAATGGACTGACTCAGATCAGAAAGTCATAAGGTATAAGGAGTAAAAAGAGCCTTACGTTCCAACCCACAAACAATTTCCCTACATATAACTAAAGAATTTCTAGACTCAACATCGACCAGTTTGGCTTGGAGAACCTACAGGCAGTCCGGCTCTGATGCCAACGCTGTCAGGACCCCGACTCGATGTCACATCGATCTAGCTGGTAACACCTCATATCACTTTGCGGCCTCACGCACGGTATCCCCACGGGTGTCGTCTTACCTTTTCCCGGGACCGTTTGCGCCTTTTGGCTCACGTATATGATAGTGTCGCTAGCATCCATATGATAAAGAGCCCGGGCTGACATGACTAGTCGTAAACCCAAAGTGGCACAGACTTACAGGGACAGGCATCCATGACCCAGCTTCGAACGTGTCGGTCATCAGCAAGTGGGTCCGGGCTGTAGCACTGGGCTAGCAGGACTCCGGTAAACCGGGCTGTAGCGGGCTAACAGGACTCCGGTACTCAATGCGTGACATTTCCCCGAAGGGACAGACACAGGAACGAAGAAGGACACATGCCGGCCAGCCTAAGTGTTCCAGAGCAGTAGCAAGCTACCATGGCTCAGCGGTAACACTAGGAGACATTTCCCGGTAAGAGAGGCTACTAAAGATAAACAGCTAGATAGTCAGATCCCACACATACCAAGCATTTCAATCATACACACAATATGCTCGATATGTGCAAATACAACGAAGCATCACAACATGACTCTACGACACCAGTACTTTATTTAAGGCTCAGGGAGCCATACATATCATACACAAAGGTACGGGTCACACGACCCAGCATTCAAGTCATACAGTCATACAAACCAGCAGCGGAAGTAACTTGTCTGAGTACAGACAACTAGTAAAATAAAAGAGGCTTGGAAAGCCTGGCTATACTACGTGGTCCTTCACAAGCTCAGGGTCACCACCTGGGTCTTTAGCCTACTCGTTGATGTCAACGTCTACATAGAACCCATCAGAAGGGGTTGCAGCGTCTTCTGTAAAAATGTAAATTATAGCAACATGAGTACAAAGGTACTCAGCAAGACTTACATCAGATCCTACATACATGCATATTATCAAGAAGGGTTGGTGGAGTTATTGCAGCAAGCCAGCTTTGACTCTTGGCTAGACTATCCTACGATACTCCAACTTGAAATGGTTTTGCGCACACGAGTCCACTACTCACCAATTCAATACACTACCGAGGATCCACCTCCGTCTTCCTACGGAAGAGCCAACCTCGGCACTCACACTTATCTTGAGGCTTTTAGTAGTTTCCATTTACTTGTCTATGAACTGTATAGGCAACCAAGTAGTCCTTTACCGCGGACGCGGCTATTTGAATAGATTATGATAACCCTGCAGGGGTGTACTTCTTCATACATGTTTCCACCACTTAGCATCTGCACACGACATGTGCTCGGCAGACTTCAAGCGAAAGCCGACGTGGGTGTAGACCACGACCTACCTAAACACTTAAGCCTCTAGTCCAGGTTTATCGCCTATTCAGGTTCCATCCGCAGGGAGTCCGGCCGAGGTTTCCCATACGGCCCCGAACGATGTGAACAGGGTTCCCGAGATACCTAACGGGTATTCGGTACACCGTGCCACGTACCTACCGCATCACAGCCCACCCCTACGGTCAGCGCTGTCCACGGCCTCCAGTAGGCTACAAACACCAGAAACTACTTGCAACTCCTGGACAGAGAGCTAGGGTGAATAAGAAGTCGAGCGGGGTCATATTTCAGGGCCCAATGCATGGTAGTAGCTGTATCTTAAATCACGCATACAGATCTCAGTGCTTAAGGTCGGCTTCAATGAAACAACCCACCATGTACTCCTACATGGCCTCTCATCGATACCTTTACCAAATCGTGTTCACCACACCACTCTCATTACGGACATAAACATTTCACTCTAGCCCATCACCCAGATGAACCAGACCTGACACGACTCTAAGCATAGCAGGCATAGCAAGGTAGGAACAACACATACATATGGCTCAAACAACTCCTACACATGCTAGTGGGTTTCATCTAGTTACTGTGGCAATGACAGGTCATGCAGAGGAAATGGGTTCAACTACCGTAGCACACAGCAGTTTGAAACGCGTTGTCTTAATGCAGTAAAAGAGAGCAGGAGCGAGAACATGGGATTGTATCGATATGATCAAATGGTTGGTTGCTTGCCTGATGGTTCGATGCACTGATACGGTTCTTCGTTAGGGTAATCACGGTACTCCTCGGAGGCAGAACCTGTCGCAAAGGACACCGATACACAACCATCACCAAACAATGTGCAACAATATGATGCATGCATGAAACATGGCAATATGAGTGTGTTGGGCTAATGCAACTAAAACCAGAAGGGTTTGAGCAAATTTGAATCAAGGATTCAAATTTCAAATTCAAACATGGCCTTTTAAAGTGCTTTTCCTTGTTCTGCTTAAAACATCAATTTAACTTGTTTGATCATGCATGAAAATAGTACAGATGGATAGATTGGATTTTTCTGATCATTTTTCATATATAATTTGTCCAATTTGGAGTTACAGAATAAAAGTTATGAATTTTTGAAGTTTAAATAATATTCTGGAATTTCCTGATTTAAATTAAATCCAGAAAATCAATTACTGCGTCAGCCTGACGTCAGTGTGACGTCAGCAGGTCAACGGAACAGGTCTGGGTCAAACCTGACAGTGGGTCCCGCATGTCAGGGTGGTTATTTTAATTAAGATTTAATTAAAACTAATCCTGTATAATTAACAGGGCTGGGCCCCACCTGTCATTGACTCAGGGGAGTCAACCAGGGCCCACCCGTGGTCAAAGTCAAAGCCAGCGACGCCGGCGTTTAGCCGCCGGCGAGCCCGACACGGCGGCGGGAGTGGTTTTGGCCATTTCGGCCACCAAATGGGCCGCGGAGACCACCGGAGTGGAGCTGAGGACAAACCGCAGCTCTTGGCGGAGTCCGTTGGGGTCGGGGTGGCCGGAGTTGGCGCCGGCGACGACTTTGGCGGCCACCGGGGTTCGGTCGAAGATGAACTTGGCGCTAGAGGGGTCGGTGAGGCTCGTGGAGTGGCTAGCTAGGTGTTGTGGGACTCGGTGAGTAAGATGGACACCATCTTGTGGCCGGAGTGTGGCCGGAAGCACGTCGGCGACGAGGTCCGCGACGGCGCGTGCGGGTGAGCTTGGTGTGCTCGCTGTGGTGCACGAGAGAGAGAAAGAGAGGAAGAGGAAGTTAGCCTAGCTCACTGCGGTCTTGATGGAGAGGACGGCGTGGTCGGGGACGAGCTGCTGCGGCGGCGACGGCGAAGGGGATCTCCGGCGATGGCGGTTCGGGCGAGGTTGGTGCGGCGGCTTCGGGGCACGCGAGCGCTCGGGGCTCGACTAACTCGAAGAAGTGGAGGACGGCGGAGCTTCTGGACACGGTGGCGCGGCGTGGAGACGAAGGGGAGCACGGCTACGGCGGAGGTGCGGCGACGGTGGCGTCGGCCATGGCGTGGGAGCGCGAGGGAGAGGAACTGGGGGCGAATGGAGGTGTCCAGGAGGGTCGGGGCGCGACGTGGAGCTCGTCCAGGCCATCAGGGCGGCGAGAGGGGGAGGTAGGGCGGCGTGCAGCTGCGTGGCGAGCTGCGGTGCCGCCGCCGAGCACCTTGGCTGCCTGCCTGGCGAGCCAAGCAGCTCGCTGGAGCGGTGGCCGGGCTGGGCCGGCCAGGTGGGCTGGCTGGTGGGCCTGCGGTGGCGCCAGGTAAGTTTTCCCCTTTTTTCTGTTTCTGTTTTCATTTAATATATCTGCAACTTTGTTGAATTTAATAAAATACCTAGGCAACTTCAAAAATCACCAAACTATTCCTAGCCCATAGTTGGATTATTTCCAACATGAAACATTTTAGTTTGGAGATATTTGAGCATTTAAATATTTTATATAATTTTAAATGCCCAAATTCAAATATTTATGATTTAATTCAAAAACCCTAGGATGGCCTAGGAAAATGTGCACCACTTTTGGCAGAGGTTCTGAACCAAGACAAAAATGATGGGCATTTTAGAAGGGCATTTCAGGTTCATTGAAAATTATTTTAGTAACCCTAGTTGGTTTCAGAGGGGACTGGGGGTTCTGTCATCCCCATTTCAAGTTTCTGATGAAAAAGTAAACATGATGCAACACTCTAATGCATGGCTAACTAGGATGTGACAACATTACCAAAATTATCATCATGGAAGTGTCCACTTCCATGACGATAAATCGCGCGTCACAGAAGTGCTTTCGTCAAGGGTGACCGACACGTGGCATCCACCATAACGAAACGTCGTTAAGCTATCGGGTCGGGTTTTGGATCCGATAACCCGTTAACAGCCCCGACCAATGGGGATTTTCCACGTGTAAAATCATCATTGGCTGGAGGAAACACGTGTCGGCTCATCGTCGAGACAGATGTCATCCACTCATTGGACAGAAGGCGCCTATGATACGTTGACACGTGGCACGGCCCAATAGAGGCCCATTCCTGTGAAAAGGCCGGCCCGTTTGACTTGGTCAAAAGGTGGCGGGCCGGCCCATGGAAAGCCTGTTAACGGCGTGTTTGCATATAGCCCATTTACAGCCCACTAACCCAAGGCCCGTTACGCCCTATCCAAATTAGGCCCAGTAGCGTCATCTGGGCCATCCAATATGATTCCAGCCCGTTTTCACTTCTGGCCCATGTATGGCCCATGACATCTTTTGGCCCATATGAGGCCCTATGTAACTCTTGGCCTATTAACGGCCCGTGATGAAACTGGCCCGTAATGAACAGTGTATCACTTTACACCCATTAACGGCCCATGGTGAAACTGGCCCGTAATGAACAGTGTATCACTTTATACCCATTAACGGCCCGTTATTCCATTGGGCCGTCTCCAGCCCATGTTATCTTTCGGCCTTCTCAGAGCCCATTTATTCTTGGGCTCATTTCCAGCATTCGTTTACTTACGGCCCGTTACTGTCATTTTCTGCTTGTGGGCCAAATTCAGCCTGCGGTTACAGTCGGCCCGTTTGTGGTCTGTTAATACGTTGGGCCGTTTTCATAGCATCATCAAATACGGCCTATTAACGATGGCCCGTTATGGTCGGCCCATGAACGGATGATTCCAACTCTAGCCCATTTACGGCCAGAATGCGGTCTGTTTGGCCCATGTTTGGCCAATCGATGATACGGCCCATATAAGGCCCATTGATGATACGGCCCGTAGAAGGCCCATTGATGATACGGCCCGTCGAAGGCCCATTGATGATACGGCCCATAGAAGGCCCACTGTTTCTATGGCCCATAGAAGGCCCACTGTTTCTACGGCCCGTAGAAGGCCCACTGTTTCTATGGCCCATAGAAGGCCCACTTTTTATACGGCCCGTAGAAGGCCCAATGTTTCTACGGCCCGTGGGAGGCCCAGTGTCACTACAGTAAATATTAGCCCATGGTTATTGTGGCCTAGTTTTAAAAATAGGTTATTGCAGCCACTAGCAAACCGCAGAAAAAGAACAGCACTGACTACAAGCAAACAAATAAACAAGACAACAAGGAAATAAATAAGCAAGCAACTTACACTAGGCTATCACGGCTATTACACATATTACATCCACTGGGCATCAAAGTTCGCCACCAGTGCAAATATAGGGAACACATCAGCATATAAACGCCGCAGCAAAACAAGTCCAGAACTGAAACCACTTCAGAAGAGCTCAAGAAACAATATCCTGGGTACCCATAATGCTGGCAAGATGCTTAGCAAGCTTATTAAGTTTCTCTTGTTTGGCGCTTAAGTCCTCCAGTGCTTGTTGTTGCACCAGAAAGTATGCATCTGAATTCTGAAGGGACTTCCTCAGTCCTTTGGCTTCCTGTCGCATAACATCTGATCGATGTCTTTCAACTTGAAGTTGAGACTCAAGAAGCCGAACTGATTCAGATAATGAGTTCGAAGAGCTGGTGCCAGCAGTGGTAGCTAGTAACTCGAACACTACATCAAGCTAGGACTTTGGGGTTGTCTCAGTGTCTTCAATATATTTTTTATCAGCTTTCTTGGAGACCAACAGGGATGTCTCACTATCTTGAACCTTATCTACATTACTTCCTTTACCATTGCATAACAGGGTACTCTTCTCCAATATTTTATCCGCGTTCTAAAAGAGAAACAAACAAACACATCTCAGGTTTACAATGTAGTATATGAAACTCATTTTGGTAAACCAGTTCAGTAGTAAGGTGGACAGGATAACAGCATGAAGCAAACATATATCTATGTAGTATGGTTACTGTATGGTCTATATCATTCTAGTTTATGTTGCCAAATCAAGATAGATACAGTTCGAATCATATCTATTTAAGACAAAGCAGCATAGATAGAATATAAGCGTGGGAAACTACACAGCAATAACAACACTTGTAATGTGCATGGCATGAGAATATAACTGTTTATTCAATTGAAACTGAAATCAACATAGAGCAAGTTACAACAGCAAACAGCCAAACACGTTGAAGAAACAGGTTTAAAACATACATGTTGTGCCATTGGAGTTTCAATTGCATCCTTCAAATTTGAAATTAGTTGGTATCAGTAAATACAGTGATGCAAGAGCAAAGTAGTATGAACCATAGCTACGGAACCTGACCTGAGAACAATTCTTCTTCTGCTTTAAGCGTTGACTTTGGGTTCGGAGTGGTGGTCCTCATGATTTGGGCACTGCAGTTGCCTTACTAACTGCTCGTGCTTGGTGCTCTGTGGTGGAGACGGTGTTGTGTCAACGGGAACTGGGTGTCTATCTGCTGGGGTTGGGGTTAGAAGGGGTGTAGCTGGTTCTCTGTCCAACTGGGTAGGGGTACAATCTGCATGAGTGTGAGTTATGTATGGTGGGGCTGGTTCTTGGGCAAGTACAACTGTGGTTCTATCTGCATCGACAGGTAGCACGATCTTTTCTGAAGATTTTACTCCCACAGATACTGCCATCACTCCCTCCAATTGAAATGGCTAATAAACAAGAAAAGTAATTGAATGTACGGACATTATAAGATAGACAGGTGCGATGGATAGTAGGGAAGAAAACAGGGCATGAAATAATTCACATTTATGTTATCTAAGCATACAGAATAGCAGGACATAATTTCACATATATGATGGCTAATTAAACAGGATAGCATGACACAATTTCACATGTATGATGGCTAACTAAACAGGATAGAATGACATACTTCAAAATATGATGACTATGTAAACAGGATGACATGATATAACTATGCGATGTGTCTATTAAAGTGGTTGGCATGCCATAAGTCACAAACATGCCGTCGATGGAAACATGATGGCATGATATAATTCACGGATAGAATGACATAATTTAAATATGATGACTATGTAAACAGGATGAGATGATATAACTATATTATGTGTTTAGAAAATGGGTTGGCATGCCATAATTCAGATACATGCTGTCTATGTAAACATCATGGCATGACATAATTCAAATATATGATTTATATACTAAGGAAGTGAGCAGAGGGCAATCGCATATATGATGTGTCAACTAAGGAGATGGCATTCAATATTATGTATATGATGTAAAAACTAAGCATTGCAATACAACATATGCATTATATGAGTAATATAACCCTGCCAAGTTTGAGCATACACCTCAGAGGGGTAATTGGACTGGTCATCTGCCTCTTAATCCTCCTCTCAAGAGCTATCTATAACCAGCAAGATATCTGCTTCAGCAGGTAGCATTGTCTGCTCTGAAGACCTTGTTTTCACTCCAGATTTCTCCATCAGCAATTCAAATGGCTGATGCACAGGAAGAGCAGTTGAATATACAAACATTCTCGACAAAAGCAATGGGAAATACAAAAAAGGATGGCATGATATAATTCACATATATGACGCTTGCCTAAACAGCATGGCATTGCATAATTCACATACATAATGCCTTGCAACAAGATAACATTGCATAATTCACATATATAATGTCTTGCAACAAGATGGCATTGCATAATTCACATATATGGTAATTAGACACTAAACATGTGGCATTCACACAAAGCATGTCTAAACTAAGCAAATGACATAGCAATGCAAGATACCATACACACGATATGAGCAACATAACCCTGCCAAGTTAGGGCATGCACCTCGGAGGGGGGGGATATGACTAGTCATCTGTCTCTGAATCCTCCTCTGAGGAGCTATCAGTAACCAGCAAGACATGCGCTTCGTCAGATAGCATTGTCTGCTCTGAAGATCTTGTTTCCACTCCAGATTTTTTCATGACCGTGCCAAATGGCTGATGCACAGGAAGAGTAATTAAATGTACTAAAATTGTTGACAAATTTAACATGTAATAAAAAATGATGGCATGATATAATTCACATATAAGATGACTAGCTAACCAGGGTGGCATTGCAAAATTCACATATATGATGCCTGGCTAGACAAGATGGCATTGCATGATTCACATATACGATAAAGAAACTAAACAGATGGCATTGACACAAAGCATGTCTAAACTAAGCAGATGACATCTTTAATGTATACAGTAAGCAATGCAAGGCACCATATGCATGATATTACCAACATCAGCATGCCAAGTTAGAGCGAAGACCTCATGGGGTAAATAGGAGTGGTCTTCTCCTTCTGAATCCCCCTCATAACAGTTATCTTCCTCTTGATTACGATCTGAAATGGGTGGAGGGGGGCTGCCTTTGCGCCCACGATGGAACGACGTCTGCATGAAATTTTATTGCCACACAAGGCTCGTCTCTTTTGCTCTACATGATCAGTTCCATTGTGTACAATAACTGGCATGCATAGGAATAAAACATAGTGAGATTATGTAAGGAGTGCATGCACAAATCCAGAGTGATGGTAGCAAACTGTGGATAGACCCAAAACCAATGATAGCAGGCAGATAATAGCTTTAGTTAAAAAATACAGATAATGGCTCCTTTTAATGTTTGTTTGCACCCAACATGAAACTCATAGTAGACACCGGAGATTAACCAGATAGTAGACAGACAATACTGATTGCTGCCCCAATATGTACCCCACAACCATTTAAAAACTCAAGTTTCAGCATTAGTTTGGACCTGACTCGGAGTCTAATAGGTGAACACGACGATAATGTAGCATGTCATCATATTAAGCGACGCATAACGTAAGCAGACACGGAAGAGTGCGACCTCTCTTGCGGACCCGTGTAGTCCTCAAGGTCATCTGCTTAGTTGATGATGCTAATGCAGTTGCCGTGGCTGCCGGCGGCAGGGAAGAAGATCTGAGGCGGCGAAAGATAGTCTGGAGAGCAGATCCCTGCTGTGGTGAACCCTTCCGTCGTTGGAGCAGCTGAGCTGGGGTGGAACACAGCGCCGCAGCAGCAGGACAAACCACACAAGGTTTTCTTTGACACATATCTGTAACAGAAGTAATTGAGTAAGGGCTTGTTTGAATTTGAGGATTCTAACAATGCAGGGATAGGAAATAGACAGGAATAGGATAGGAATGCACGTGCAAAACAGAGAATTTAAAAACACATGATTTCTGCCAATCTGGGTGTTTGATTCATAACAATTGGAAGATCCCAGGATGCAAAAAAGTATGGTGAGATTAAGTCAAACCACAAGAAAATGTATGGTTATAATGCTATTATGCTACTATCTCTTAGTCTTGTGCTTGATGAATAGGAATATGAAAAGGAGGAGAAGTGGAAATTAGAATTCCTACGGTTTTTCTTTCAAGGAGACACTAAAGGAACAAATCCTACAGTTTTCCTTTGCTCCATTCCTTTGCACCAAAAAATGAAAAGTAGTACCATAGGAAACTTTCCAATTCCGATGTTTTTCATTCACTTTTCCTTTCAAGCACTGGCGATTCTAGTAGGCAGGCTTGAGCAAGGAAAATCCTACACGAAAAAATGTTTTTGTGCTACTTCTATTACTTTGGACCCAGGCCACTGCCATACTAGCTCAACTCCCAGGCCCATCGACAAATGCACAGCTCAAACGCGCAGAGATAAATAATGATGGCGTTTAAGAGAGTCCATCACGGATAGCTAAGTTGCCTGGTACCTCACTGCTTGTCATATAGTAGGATAAAATAATCGTATTTCCCGTTACTACGAGTGCTCAGTGGACAATATATATAACATGTAGAGTAAAAAAGAGATGCAACAAGTGTACAACCTCTTTGGAAAAGCTATGTCGATCTCAGCATTATTGGGTTGGCCGGTGAGGATGCTCCAGCTGACTTGGCTGTTGGAGGAGGGGAAGAAGATCTTAGGCGTCTAAAGATGGAGCCCGAGGTACTGCTCCGCTGTGATGGAGGGTTTCGTCGTTGGAGCAGCTCCAGTGAGTTGTACGACGCCGAGGCTGAAGCAGGACAAGAGAGACAACGAACAACGTTAACCTGAGTGGAATTCTAATAGCATCTCCAATACATGACGTAAAATACATAAACACAAAGTGCTAGATGTAAAATACATCAGCCGCTCATCTCTGAACTTAACTGTCGAAATTGAATTTAACTGTCGAAACTGAACTTAACTGTCGAAACTGAATTTTGTTGTCGAAACTAAATTTTGCTGTCGAAACTGAACGCACTAGCAAGGTGAGGCTACACGTCGGTCGACTGACTTTTTCATCTCTGGTCAGTCGATTTTGCAGTCATTGGATACGAAATCAAGGGCCTGTGTGTAACACCCTCGATGCGACTATATCTCCCACATGTCGAGGCACGACTTAGAGGCATAATTGCATTGAAGGCATATGTCGCAAGTTAGGCAATCTTCACAACATTCCATGTAATATAAATAATAAAGGGGAGATAACAATAGTTGGCTTACACTCGCCACGTCAATCAAGTACATAAATAACATTACATCATCCAAACACTCATGGCCCGACTACGGCGCCAAAATAAAAGATAACCCAACATGCGACACGGTCCCAATCACCCCCAACTGGGAACCACTACTGATCATCGGGAAAGGAAACATAGTAACGTTGAGAGTCTTCGTCGAACTCCCACTTGAGCTCAAGCGCGTCTCCTGGAGCGGAATCATCAGGCCCTGCATCTGGTGTAATAGTAATCTGTGAGCCACAGGGACTCAGCAATCTCGCACCCTCGCGATCAAGACTATTTAAGCTTGTAGGTAAGGCAGGGTAAAAATATGTGGAGCTGCAGCAAGCGACTAGCAAGTATGGTGGCTAACTTATTTGCAAAAGAGAGCGAGAAGAGGAGGCAAAGCACGAGCGAGAAACTAGAGAGCAACCTGCGCAAACATTACTCCAACACCGTGTCCACTTCCCGGACTCCGCCGAGAAGAGGCCATCACGGTAACACACTCAGTTGATTCATTTTAATTAATTTTAGGTTCAAGTTATCTACAACCGGACATTAACAAATTCCCATCTGCCCATAACCGCGGGCACGGCTTTTGAAAGTTCAAAACCTTGCAGGGGAGTCCCAACTTAGCCCATGACAAGCTCTCACGGTCAACGAAGGAATAGACCTCCTCCCAAGACGTTCCGATCAGACTCGGTATCTCGGTTACTCAAGACACTTCGACAGGTTAAAACAAGACCAACAACACCGCCCGAATGTGCCGACAAATCCCGATAGGAGCTGCACATATCTCTTTCTCAGGGCACACTCAGATGAGCGCTCCATACAACTAAAACCAAACCTCAAGTTTCCCCGAGGGGGCGCTGCACAGGACTCTAGTTTGGACCAACACTCAGAGGAGCACTGGCCCGGGGGGGTTAAAATAAGATGACCCTTGGGCTCCGGAAACCCAAGGGAAAAAGAGGCTAGGTGGCAAATGGTAAGACCAATGTTGGGCATTGCTGGAAAAGCTTTAATCAAGGCAAAATATCAAGGGGTTCCCATTATAACCCAACCGCGTAAGGAACGCAAAATCCGGGAACATAACACCGATATGACGGAAACTAGGGCGGCAAGAGTGGAACAAAACACTAGGCGAGAGGCCGAGCCTTCCACCCTTTACCAAGTATATAGATGCATTAAGATAACAAGATAATATAATGATATCCCAATAAGTAAATAAATGTTCCAACAAGGAACGGGCTCCAATCTTCACCTACAACTAGCAACGCTATAAGAGGGGCTGAGCAAAGCGGTAACATAGCCAATCAACGGTTTGCTAGGACATGGTGGGTTAGAGGTTTGACATGGCAATTTGGGAGGCTTGAAAGCAAATGGTAGGCATTGTAGCAATGGCATAGCAAAAGAGCGAGCAAACTAGCATAGCAAAGATAGTAGTGATTTCGAGGGTATGATCATCTTGCCTGCACAGTTGTCAGAGTTGACTGGATCCTCGAAAGCAAACTCAACGGGCTCCTTGTTAGCGAACTCGTCTCCCGGCTCTACCCAACAAGACAAACAAGCAACAATGATACAATCAACCACGTGCAAGACCAAGCAATATGATGCAATGATGATATGCTATGCGGAATGCGATGCGGGATGCAAAATGCAAGATATGACAGGAAATGCATGAACCTGGACTCAACTTGGAAAACCAAGTGTTTCACTGGAAAGATGAGATGAAATCGCTTGAAAACGATATAAAGAACGCCGGAATCGGAGTTACGGTTTGGAAATGGCAAGCGATTCAAATATGACACCGATCTGCGATTTACAGCAAGTAGGCATCTAAATGCAATGAGATGAACATGCTATAGCACCCAAACATGACAACAAAATACATGGCAGGAATGCATTCAAGATGCTTAACAAAAGTCTAGCACTGAGCTACGGCCAATTCATCCATAAACAGGTTCAAACAAGCATGGCAAAAATGCATATGGAAAACAGATCTCAGACTTAGTGAAATTAACACTTGTCTGGAATTTCAGATCAGGTAGCACTCTTCGGAGCAACAGAACTACATGCTACAGGATCTGAACATGGCAAAGTAAAGCATGGCATGGAGCTACTCAAAGAGCTTAACAAAAGTCCCTTAGTGACCTTGAGCCAAAAGGGATCAGAAAATACAATAGCAAGCACGTGAACATAGAAAAAACATAATCAGTTTTCAGACTTAGTGAAAACTGGAGCAAGCTGAGATATAACTCAAGTAGGCATGTTTATGAGCTCGATGCACTCACTACGGTGCAAGTCATGGCAATAAAATCATACATCCATCAAGAAGGCACAAAATTCAAGCTAGACATGGAAAGAACAATAGCATAGCATGCACGGATCAACTACATCATCGGCAAAATTGCAAACAAGTTGACAATCTGCCCAGATTCAGAAAGTAGCAAAAGTAGAGCTCGATTGACTCAAGCTAGGGTGCTTCATAATTGCAAACAAAGCCATGGATGGATAGAGAACTACAATATTAACAAAACATCCTTACTAATCATCCTCAAAAGAGGCACGGATCACTAGGAAACAACAAGAACATATGGCATCATGAGATAAACAGATCCAGGACTTAGTGATATTACTAAGTCTCTGAAAACAGAATTAGCAAGTGCACCACTTTGCAAGCTTGCACTAGTCATCACACACATTCTAAAAATACATGGGTTGCACCTCTGGAAAGATGACAAAACCCTTAACAAAACACATGTAGAGCACATGGGCATATCATGCACACATTAATCATGGCAAAAATGACAAAAAGCTAAACGGAGTAGCAGATCTGACAATAATCTCAAGTAGCCCTCTTCTAACAGCATTTCGGGCATCAAGATGAACTCAAATAAAAATGATGCAATGGAATGAAATGATGTACTCTCTGAGATGAACATTTTAATATGCTATATGCATGAATTGGAGCTACGGATGCAAAGTTACGAGGTCATGAACATGAGCACTTGGACTGAAAATTCCGAGGACTTGGACGAAAAAAATCACCCTGAGATCTAGGGTTTGCACGGAAACCAAGGCGCGGCCGGATCTCCCCGGAACAGTCCTCGGGGCTCGCCGGAGTTGGCTCCCGGAGCCGAAGGAGAGGCGGGGAGGTCCGGCCGGGCGCGGGTGGTGGTGGCCGGCGACAGAGAGGACGACCGGCGGGGTCGGCGGCGGCGGTGGCCCGCGGT
>NC_041390.1:539886551-539887332 GCF_002162155.2 Triticum dicoccoides
GGCGGCGGGCGATGACGTGGCAGGAGGCGGTTGGCTGGCGGCGGTGTGTCCGCCCCGGGCGGACAATGTCCGGCGGCGCGCGGTGGAAAAATTAGGGTTTCGGAGAGGGAGAGATCCGGATTTCGGGGGGGGGGTGTTTAAATAGGCATAGAGGAAGGTAGGAGAGTCCAAATGAGGTGCGGTTTTCGGCCACGCGATCGTGATCGAACGATCTGGATGATGGAGCGGGTTTAGGTGGCTTTTGGGCCAAATTGGAGGGGTGTTCGGCTGCAACACACACGAGGCCTTTTCGGTCCCTCGGTTAACCGTTGGAGTATCAAACGAAGTCCAAATGATACGAAACTTGACAGGCGGTCTACCAATAGTAAACCAAGATCGCTTGGCAAGTATCGGTCCAATCCGGAAATGTTTAAACCCCACACACGAAAGAAAGCTAGAAATGGCCACCGGAGGAGAACGAAACGCCGGAATGCAAAACGGACAACGGGGAAAATGCTCGAATGCAAGAGACGAACACGTATGCATATGCAATGCACATGATGACACGATATGAGATGCATGACAACGATAACAACACACAGAGACAAAGACCCGAACCCGAGGAAATAAATATACTTAACGCCGAAAACGGCAAGAGTTGGAGTACAAATTGGGAAAGTTACATCCGGGGTGTTACACTGCGGTTCATCTTCAACCTCCACCCCCCTGAGCGGGCCAAACAGCAGCCCCCCACCGCCCGCGGCCGGCGGTGCGCCGCCCCGCCCGCCCCGAAAACACTCCC
>NC_041390.1:539887937-539960248 GCF_002162155.2 Triticum dicoccoides
CAACGCCCTGCCACCGCCGGCGACCACCGCCCCCATCTTGAACCCTAAGATAGATAGTGGGGTACCTCTCCGGCGAGCCCCACTCCCCACTGCGGCTGGTTCTTCCTTCACCCCGGCGGCATCGGAGTGAAGTGTAGCTAAATCGGAGCAGCATCGCAAGCAAGAGCAAGAGCGAGAGCAGCAGCGCGAGCAAGAGCAATAGCAAGAGCAGACCAGGCAGGGGACCGAGAGCAAGAGCAGAGTAGCAGCGCGAGCGAGAGCTAAAGCAGCAGTAGGTCCTACTGATGTGGACGTCGCCACCGAGGGAGCGACGCCGTGGAGGAAGTGGCCGGCGACGCCGCCGTGGATGGAGCTGCGCCGTGTCGGCTCGGGACCGAGCGCCGGCAGCACCGTGAGATTGAATCAAGAAGAAAATGCGGTGATTAGTGTACAACCTCTTTGGTGGCGCCGATTAGGCCGCAGCTTCATCCGAGGAAACGGTGATGATGATGCTCTTCCGGTGGTGCAGGTGAAGACGGCGGTGTGGGAATGGAGGTGGCGCGAAAGACGAGGGGAAGGTCGGGGCAGCTCCTTGGAGGTGGAGCACGGGGTGGCTGAACCGGCGGGACGATGAGATCGACGCCGGATCCTCATCCGGTATGGTGGATGAGGGACGTCGAGGTGTTTCTGTGGACGATGTCATCGGGGAAGAGGCTCCGGCCGGGTGGCGGATGGAGCAGGGTGTGGGGTTTCATCGCGGGTTTTCACGGCCACGGTGTACGAATGGGTGGGCGGATGGGATGGCAGTGGGGAACCATTGCTTAGAGACGCGCTTGTCCGAAATGTGGGGTAAGTTACGAAAGTACCCCCACCGATTTGAGGCGGTTCTTTCGGTTCAGGGGTACCACGGGCATTTCGCATGTCGGGATTTCACAGGAGGTGGGAGTTTTCACGCGCGTTGTAATTTTGGAATAGCAAGGCGCGGGTTGAGATGGAGGGAGTTGTCGGAGCACAACGAGACAAAGATATATCTTAAATATTTCGGGCTAAAGGCACGGGTTGAAGAGGCGGGAGTTTCGCAGCACGATAGACAGAGACGCTAGCTTGAATTTTCGGCATAACAAGGCGCAGCTTGAAATTTCGGAAGAACAAGCTTAATGTGTACCCCAAAAAAAGAGACAATTTGCACCTCAACACGCACAACACACACACAAAAACCATTTAGACTAGAGTAAGGTACACGTGCATTGCACGCATGAGATTTGGCAACCAAATTATGAATAAATACCACATTATAGCATGCAAGCTTTGAGTCATATATGCATGATGTAGATGTTCGTTTAATTCTTATAGTTCATTTCATTCAAAATCATCTAGTTTTTATAAGAAAGCTAATCTATTTTAAGATTCATGGAATTGTGTGCCGTAAGACATAAAGTAAAAACAAATAATGGCAAATCATGTAGAAAAACATTTGGGCAATTCTGATACGGAAGATTCTAAAACAAATAAGAAGTGCTTGTGTTTTGATATTTGTGCATTATGCTTAAGTTCAACCATGGAGCCTTCTAGATTATACATGTGGCGAAATCTGGTGGAATCTAGATGATATCCAACGGCCAGTAGTGCTCAAATTTGCCATCTTTGGACCATCGGATTCGCCTCATCCAACGACCATCTTTCAAAGTTAAAGTTACCCGCACACAATATAAAAAAATATAAAATATAATATATATATAGGGGTATAGATATAGATATGTGATGCAAAAGCCGCCCATCATCTCCAATTAGAATAGTGTGTCCATGCACGGATGTGACGTGGCCAAATGATGTCTGCCATCGGTATCTCAAATTCAAATCAGTCTAACCTGGTTCAATGTGTATACATTAGAACATGCTCGTTTCCAAACCACACCGCATAGATCTCCATTATATTCATGCATGCATGGGTTTCAAACATCAGGATCTCTTATTCAAATATTTGAATTCAACTTTACATTGATTGTGACCTCACCTATTCAACTATTCTTTTACACCCACACAGTAGTCTTCTCTTTATAATTGTACCACTAACTTTCTCTCGTGCATGCATGCACGCACACTACCAGTCGGCATTATCCATTGCACACATGCAATCTTTTTCTTCAGATCGGTCTCCCATGAAGGCACACACCAACACACATCCCCCTCTCCATCATATCGAGCATTCTTTATCTCTCACGCGTGCATGCGCAACGATCGATGTTCCTCTATGTATGTGTGTATATAGCTAGGTCTTTCATAGTTTTCCACACAAATCGATCAATAGATATATCCAGTGAGGTCTCACCCTCTTTCCCACGTCCACATCGATCAATCTATACCTCTCTATATAGGATTAACATATATAGCTAATACACCCACATTAATTATGTATCTAACGTCCCCCTCTCATCATCCATGCCTTCCGCTTCATCTTTCAGACGCGTGCACAATGGCGAAGACAGGGGCAGTAAGGGCCCTGCCCCTTCCCCCTAACATCACTATATATCAAGGCTAATATGAATGTGATCATTAGAAAATTGCTGCTAAAAATGGTTTAAGTTCATGAATTGACCCTCCTCGTAAAGGATTAGCAATGCTTGGCCCCCTAGCTCATTTATTTTTCATGGCTCCGCCACTGCGCGCATCAACGCACGTGTTCACCCCCTCTCTCTAAATATCGATCTCGCACTTGTGCATTCCTTCATAGTCTTCCTCCACTCGGCCCCTCGCACCATCTTCTAGCCCCCCACCGGATTTTGCCACATGTACAATCTAGCAGACTCCATGCTTGAACTTAAGCATAATGCACAAACCTCAAAACAACAGTGGTTCTCTTTTGTTCTAGAATCTTCCGTATCATAACTTTGAATTGCCATTATTTGTTTTTACTTTATGCTTTACAACGCACAATTCCATGAATCATAAAATAGATTAAGGGCTTCTTTGATTCAAAGGATTCTCAAAGGAATTTTGGAGGATTCTAATCATTAGGAATTTTTCCTATCTTGATTGTTTGATTCGTAGGATTATAAACCATAGGAATTTTCCATATGATTCATTTGCACTAGATTTCATAGGAAACATCCCATCCACTCAAACCTCTTTGAAAGAATTCTGCGTTTTTTCTATGCACAATCAAACACTCATACAATCTTGTAGGATTTAAGACGACATTCCACTATAATCCCATGTTTTTCCTATTCCCGTGTTCTTAGCTTTTTTTATAAAAACTAATTGATTTTGAATGAGATGAACTATAAGAATTAAACGAAGGGCTACATCAGGCATATATGACTCAGAGCTTACATGCTATAGTGTGGTATTTATTCATAATTTGGTTGCAAAATCTGATGCGTGCAATGCACGTGTACCTTACTAGTACTTCGAGTATGTGCAAAACATGTAAATTAGAATACCAATGGCATGCTACACAGTGTCTCTCTTACAGTTCATGAAGCCACGTGGCACATGTGTAGGCGTTGTCGAGACCTCGTTGCGTGGATTGATCACAGTGACGTGCTGCTGGTTCCACAAGAATGTACTCATCCTCCCTGAGCCATACTGGCGGTACATGCACGAAGCGAAGATGTGCACGCTGATAACCCACAAGCATAGGCGATCAATTGTAGCCTCTTTCAATAAGTAAGAGTGTCGAACCCAATGAGGAGCTAAAGGTAGAACAAATATTCCCTCAAGTTCTATCGACCACCGATACAACTCTACACACGCTTGACGTTCGCTTTACCGGAAACAAGTATGAAACTAGAAGTACTTTGTAGGTGTTTTTGGATAGGTATGCAAGATAATAAAGAGCAAGCAAATAAAAAGTAGGGGCTGTTTAGATAAAGACACAACTAAGTTAGGTTTAGTAGAGAGTTTGTTGTTACGAGAAAGTTATTTGTCCCTAGGCAATCGATAACTAGACCGGTAATCATTATTGCAATTTTATTTGAGGGAGAGGCATAAGCTAACATACTTTCTCTACTTGGATCATATGCACTTATGATTGGAACTCTAGCAAGCATCCGCAACTACTAAAGATTCATTAAGGTAAAACCCAACCATAGCATTAAAGTATCAAGTCCCCTTTATCCCATACGCAAACAACCTACTTACTCGGGTCTGTGCTTCTATCACTCACGCCACTCACCATAAGCAAATCATAAGCATATTGCAAACCCTACAGCGGGAATCCCTCACGCTTGCGCGACACGGAGAGCACCATAGGACAACACCAATAATAAAACATACAACTCAAACCAATCACGGTCATCAAATAGCCATTAGGACAAAACAGATCTACTCAAACATCATAGGATAGCCATACATCATTGGGAAATAATATATAGCGTTGAGCAACATATTTAAATAGATATTACAGCGGGTAAGAGAGAGGTTACACCGCTGCATAGAGGGGGGAAGAGTTGGTGATGATGGCGGTGAAGTTGTTGGTGAAGATTGCGGTGATGATGATGGCCCCCGGTGGCACTCCGGTGCCACCGGAAGCGAGGGGGAGAGAGCCCCCCTCCTTCTTCTTCTTCCTTGACCTCCTCCCTAGATGGGAGAAGGGTTTCCCCTCTGGTCCATGGCCTCCATGGTGTGGGAGGGGCGAGAGCCCCTCCGAGATTGGATCTGTCTCTCTGTCTCTCTGTCTCTCTCTGTTTCTGCATTCTCAGATTCTTCCCTTTCACCGTTTCTTATATTCCCGGAGATCCGTAATTCTGATTGGGCTGAAATTTTACCATGATCTCTATCCGGAAATTAGCTTTCTTGCGACGAAAGAAGGGCTCCAACCGCCTTACGGGGTGGCCACGAGGGTCAGGGGCGTGCCTGACACCCTGGGGCACGCCCCCCTACCTCGTGCCCCCTCGGGCACCGTCTCGCGATGATTCCACTTCCCAAAATTCATAAATATTCCAAAATAAATCTCCGTCAGTTTTTATTCCGTTTGGACTCCGTTTGGTATAGGTTTTCTGCAAAA
The DNA here is from genome assembly GCF_002162155.2 of Triticum dicoccoides. Taxonomy (NCBI): domain Eukaryota; kingdom Viridiplantae; phylum Streptophyta; class Magnoliopsida; order Poales; family Poaceae; genus Triticum; species Triticum dicoccoides. The sequence continues at coordinate 539,892,922 of NC_041390.1, forward strand.
CAAAAAACATGCAACAAACAGGAACTGGCACTGGGCACTGGATCAATATATTAGTCCCAAAAATAATATAAAAAGTTGCCAAAAAGTATATGAAAGTTGAATAATATTGGCATGGAACAATCAAAAATTATAGATACGACGGAGACGTATTAGCATCCCCAAGCTTAATTACTGCTCGTCCTCGAGTAGGTAAATGATAAAAAAGATAATTTTTATGTGGAATGCTACCTAGCATAATCTTGATCATATGTCTAATCATGGCATGAATATTAAGACACAAGTGATTCAAAGTAATAATCTATCCTTTGACATAAAGATAATAATACTTCAAGCATACCAACCAAGCAATTATGTCTTATTGAAATAACATAGCCAAAGAAAGCTCATCCCTACAAAATCATATAGTCTGGCTATGCTCCATCTTCACCACACAAAATATTCACATCATGCACAACCCCGATGACAAGCCAAGCAATTGTTTCATACTTTTGACGTTCTCAAACCTTTTCAACTTTCATGCAATACATGAGCGTGAGCCCTGGACATAGCACTATAGGTAAAATAGAATATGATGATGGGGGTTATGTGGAGAAGACAAAAAGGAGAAGATAGTCTCACATCAACTAGGCGTATCAATGGGCTATGTAGATGCCCATCAATAGATATCAGTGTGAGTGAGTAGGGATTGCCGTGCAGCGGATGCACTAGAGCTATAAGTATATGAAAGCTCAAACTGAAACTAAGTGGGTGTGCGTCCAACTTGCTTGCTCATGAAGACCTAGGGCATTTGAGGAAGCCCATCGTTGGAATATACAAGCCAAGTTCTATAATGAAAATCCCACTAGTATATGAAAGTGATAACTCAAGAGACTCTCTATATGAAGAACATGGTGCTACTTTGAAGCAAAAGAGTGGTAAAAGGATAGTAACATTGCCCCTTTTTCTTTTCTTTTTTTCTTTTTTTTGCAGGCTTCTTTGGCCCCTTCTGTTTTTTTATTTAGGCTTCTTTGGCCTCTCTTTTTTGGGCAATGCTCTAATAATGATGATCATCACACTTTTATTTACTTACAACTCAATATTACAACTCGATACTAGAACAAAGATATGACTCTATATGAATGCCTCGGCGGTGTACCGGGATGTGCAATGATCTAGCGTAGCAATGACATCAAAAAAACGGACAAGCCATGAAAACATCATGCTAGCTATCTTATGATCATGCAAAGCAATATGACATGAATGCTCAAGTCCTGTATATGATGATGATGGAAGTTGCATGGCAATATATCTCGGAATGGCTATGGAAATGCCATGATAGGTAGATATGGTGGCTGTTTTGAGGAAGGTATATGGTGGGTTTATGGTACCGGCGAAAGTTGCGCGGTACTAGAGAGGCTAGCAATGATGGAAGGGTGAGAGTGCGTATAATCCATGGACTCAACATTAGTCATAAAGAACTCACATACTTATAGCAAAATCCTATTAGTCATCTAAACAAAGTACTACGCGCATGCTCCTAGGGGGATAGATTGGTAGGAAAAGACCATCGCTCGTCCCCAACCGCCACTCATAAGGAAGACAATCAATAAACACCTCATGCTCCGACTTCGTTACATAACGGTTCACCATACGTGCATGCTACGGGACTTGTAAACCTCAACACAAGTATTTCTCAATTTCACAATTACTTGACGAGCATGAATCTAATATCACCATCTTTATATCGCAAAACTATTGCAAGGAATCAAACATATCATATTCAGCGATCTACAAGTTTATGTAGGATTTTATGACTAACCATGTGAATGACCAGTTGCTATCATCTCTCTAAATAGATATAAGTGAAGCACGAGAGTTTAATTCTTTCTACAAAAGATATGCCCCCGCTCTAACAAGTATAAGTTAAGAAAAAGAGTATTCTACAAATGGCAGTTGTCTAAGTGAAGAGAAACAGGCAATCCAAACTTCAAATGATATAAGTGAAGCACATGAAGCATTCTATAAAGCTATACTCAAAAGATATAAGTGAAGTGTAAAGAGCATTCTATAAATCAACCAAGCACCATCTCATACCAGCATGGTGCATAAAAATAAACCTAAATGCAAAAGACGCTCCAAGACTTGCACATATCGCATGAACGAAACGAATCCGAAAACATACCGATATTTGTTGAAGAAAGAGGGGATGCCTCCCCAGCATCCCCAAGCTTAGACGCTTGAGTCTCCTTGAATATTTACTTGGGGTGCCTCAGGCATCCCCAAGATTGAGCTGTTGCCTCTCTTCCTTCTTCTCACATCGAAACCTTCTCAATCATCGAACACTTCATCCACACAAAACTTCAACAGAAAACTCGGTAAGATCCGTTAGTATAATAAAGCAAATCACTACTCTAAGTACTATTGCAAACCAATTCATATTTTGTTTTTGCATTGTCTCTACTGTAATATAACTTTTTCATGGCTTAATCCACTGATATAAATTGATAGGTTCATCAAAACAAGCAAACTATGCATCAAAAACAGAATCTGTCTAAAACAGAACAGTCTGTAGCAATCTGAACATTCACCATACTTATGATACTTGAAAAATTCTACCAAAATTAGGAAAAATAAAAAAATTTGTATAGGAAGACAGTTCAAAAAGAATAAGAACCATTTGACATTCCAGCTAAAAATGTAAAATCGCGCACTACAGCCAAAGTTTCTGTCCTGCACCGTACAAACCATCAAGCAAATGTAAACATCCTAAAGGCAAACCTTGGCACATTATTTTTATAATACAATGAAATTGTACAAGGGGATAATTATTTTTGTTTAGAGGTTTCTGTAATTAAGATTCACAAAGTTCCCATGGGCATGAACAAAGTTCAAGGACGTCTCCCACTTTCACAATGCTCGTGTCTCTCACTTTCACTTTTCTTTTAGAAAAAGTTTTGGGTTCCCCTCTTTATTTTTGTTGTTTTTAAACTATATGAAACCACTCAACAGAAATAATGACTCTCTAAAACTTCCGGGTTGTCTCCCTGGCAGCGCTTTCTTTAAAGCCATTAAGCTAGGCATATAGTGCTCAAGTAATGGATCCACCCGGATCCCAAGGTATATCAAAGCCAATTTTAATTAGCAATGATTTTTAATTTAGTAGTGAGCACGAAGTAACATATATCAAGCAATGACGAGGTATAACTCTCTTCCTATGCATCGGCATGTCATAAAAGAACAATTCATGCACACATAGTAAAGGCCAATGCATAGTATAAACAGTTCCTTGCAATTTTATCGTATTGGAAACATAGAGAGGTGGAGATATAGTTCCTCTCTCATAATAATTGCAAGTAGGAGCAGAAAGCACATGCATATTATATTCATCAAAATCATCATGTGCAACGGTAAAAGGCAACCCATCAATGTAATCCTTAATAAGTGCAAACTTCTCTGATATAATGTAATTGGGAGATATCAAAAAGATAATAGGACTATCATGTGTGGGTGCAATAGCAACAATTTCATGTTTATCATAAGGCGCTATAGCAAGTTCATCTCCATAAGCATCATTCATATTGGCATCTTGGCCACAAGCATAGCAAGCATCATCAAAAAGGGATATTTCAAGAGAATCAATGGGATCATAACAGTTATCATAGCAATCATCCTTCGGTAAGCATGAAGGGGAATTAAACAATGTATGAGTTGAAGAGTTACTCTCATTAGAAGGTGGGCACGGGTGATCAAACCGCTCTTCCTCCTTTTGTTCTTCGCTCTCCTCCTCATCTTTTTCATCCAATGAGCTCACAGTTTCATCAATTTCTTCTTCCATAGACTCCTGCAAAATATTAGTCTCTTCTTGGACAGCGGAATATTCCTCAATATATTGTTTAACATAGGTATTAGAAGCATAATTCTCATAACAATATTCAAGTATAGCAAAATTTCAGATTTGTAAAGGGTAGCATCATACTTTTCAATCAAAGAAGCAATTTCAAAAGCACCCTTAAAAGCAATAAATTCTTCAATTTGTTGAACATCATAGTAATTATACACACCCTTAGCATACGAAGATATGATTCCATTATTACTAAACTCACATTGATAGGGAAGGTGTTTCTTAGGGTTTTCAGAACAACAAGTAAAATCATATATTTCACATAAATTCCAAGCATAGCATTGCAAACGTTGAATTTGACCCCATAATAGTTTCCCTTTTTCAGATATACGGTGTCGCACATAACAAGCATGCTCATCTAAGGATTTGCCCACAACTAAACTAGTTGGGGTTTCAGCACGAGCACATAGGGATCGAAGATGATCCAAGTAATAAGCTTCAACAGTGTGATAGATTTTGATTGGTTCTTCAACCATTGGTTCACTAGGTACAACTAATTTTTTTGGTATTTTGCGTTTCCTACCCATAACTAAAGATAGGAAACAACTAAGAACAGCAAATAAAAATTACTTACTGATAAAGCAAACAAGCACACACGAGAATATTCACCCCACGCTATTGCACCCCGGCAACGGCGCCAGAAAAAGGTCTTGATAACCCACAAGTATAGGGGATCAATTGTAGCCTCTTTCGATAAGTAAGAGTATCGAACCCAATGAGGAGCTAAAGGTAGAACAAATATTCCCTCAAGTTCTATCGACCACCGATACAACTCTACGCACGCTTGACGTTCGCTTTACCGGAAACAAGTATGAAACTAGAAGTACTTTGTAGGTGTTTTTGGATAGGTATGCAAGATAATAAAGAGCAAGCAAATAAAAAGTAGGGGCTGTTTAGATAAAGACACAACTAAGTTAGGTTTAGTAGAGAGTTTGTTGTTACGAGAAAGTTATTTGTCCCTAGGCAATCGATAACTAGACCGGTAATCATTATTGCAATTTTATTTGAGGGAGAGGCATAAGCTAACATAATTTCCCTACTTGGATCATATGCACTTATGATTGGAACTCTAGCAAGCATCCGCAACTACTAAAGATTCATTAAGGTAAAACCCAACCATAGCATTAAAGTATCAAGTCCCCTTTATCCCATACGCAAACAACCTACTTACTCGGGTTTGTGCTTCTGTCACTCACGCCACCCACCATAAGCAAATCATAAGCATATTGCAAACCCTACAACGGGAATACCTCATGCTTGCGCGACACGGAGATCACCATAGGACAACACCAATAATAAAACATACAACTCAAACCAATCACGATCATCAAATAGCCATAAGGACAAAACAGTTCTACTCAAACATCATAGGATAGCCATACATCATTGGGAAATAATATATAGCGTTGAGCACCATGTTTAAATAGATATTACAGCGGGTAAGAGAGAGGTTACACCGCTGCATAGAGGGGGGAAGCGTTGGTGATGATGGCGCTGAAGTTGTTGGTGAAGATTGCGGTGATGATGATGGCCCCCGGTGGCACTCCGGTGCCACCGGAAGCAAGGGGGAGAGAGCCCCCCTCCTTCTTCTTCTTCCTTGACCTCGTCCCTAGATGGGAGAAGGGTTTCCCCTCTGGTCCATGGCCTCCATGGCGTGGGAGGGGCGAGAGCCCCTCTGAGATTGGATCTGTTTCTCCGTCTCTCTCTGTTTCTGCATTCTCAGATTCTTCCCTTTCACCGTTTCTTATATTCCCGGATATCCGTAACTCCGATTGGGATGAAATTTTAACATGATCTCTATCCAGAAATTAGCTTTCTTGCGGCGAAAGAAGGGCTCCAACCGCCTTACAGGGTGGCCACAAGGGTCAAGAGCGCGCCTGACACCCTGGGGCGCCCCCCTACCTCGTGCCCCCTCGGGCACCGTCTCGCGATGATTCCACTTCCCAAAATTCATAAATATTCCAAAATAAATCTCCGTCAGTTTTTATTCTGTTTGGACTCCATTTGGTATGGGTTTTCTGCGAAACAAAAACATGCAACAAACAGGAACTGGCACTGGGCACTGGATCAATATGTTAGTCCCAAAAATAATATAAAAAGTTTCCAAAAAGTATATGAAAGTTGAATAATATTGGCATGGAACAATCAAAAATTATAGATACCACGGAGACGTATCACACGCAAGCCATGCACGCACTCATTCCTCGCACGCACACGTGGGTACACGGGCGGATGCAATTTTGTACCAAGATCCACCCCATGTGATAATTTGACGCGAGTAAAGTCGTTCACTTCATTGATGGTCAATTAATACAGCACATGCAAATTGAGTGGACGTGAGGGTGGAAGAAAGACATTATTACTCCACTGCGCACATGCGAGTAGTTAAATCGTGGGTTGCTAGTAGTACTTCCATTTGTCTCCTTCATATTTTGTGCCAATTTTTGACTGTAACATAATATTTACGCATTTGAGCAGTGTAGTACTTGAAATTTATGTTCCGCTAAACTCAACGAGAGCCGTTTCGAGCCTCGAAACCTAAACCATCAATTAATCTTTACCTTGTTCCCATCACATTCAAAAGCTTGCTCACACCTACTAGTAGTACGTACCAAACCTGAATGTGTTCCCACTATGCAGGTATTAGTACTAGTGCTAGTACTTAGGTTATAAAAAGGGGAACTACCTAACCAAAAATCACTCTACCTTTCCTCCTCATAAGTGCTTATTCTTCGTCCGTCGTTGCCATGGCCGGTGAGCAGAGCTCTAGGTCGAGAACTACTCGTAACAAGGGAGCGGCAACCAAGGCTGCGGAAAAAAAGAGAGGGCTCGCCGCCACGCAGAGACCTCGAAAGATCTCTCACGGGCAGGCGATGGCTCCCAGGAGCGCCCTAGCCGCGGAGGCGAACATGCGAGCCGGCGGAGCTGGAGTCGTTATCCCTCGACGGCATGCCCGATCAGCTCAATAAGCAGAAGGAGTTCATCCAAGGCTTGATGGAGTTGCTGAAGGAGAGCCTCGATGACATGCCCACTGAGCTCAATCAGTAGGGGGAGTTGACCGCCGGCTTGGTGATGTTGCTGAAGAAGAGCATTGTCTCAGAGAAGAAGGCGACCAGCGAAATCCTGCGACTTCAGGAGGACAATGCGAAGCTCTGCCACGAGATCGACCTGTTGAAGGAGAAGAACACCGGCTGGAAGAAGCTGCAAGAGAATAGTAGTTCCTCGATGAAGATGCTGCAGGCCCTCGCCATGGAACAGAAGGAAGAGTTGGCGAAGCTCCGCATCGAGCACCCGGCTGCTGTAAAGGTATGTAATATGGCCGTGGAACAGATGATGAAGGCTCGCATCAAGAAATGCCGCGTCATGGACACAATGATGAAGATGGCGGAGGAGACGCGCAAGGAGATGGAGGTCGTGGAGGCGATGAAGAAGCAGTTACGACTCCGCGACGAATTAGATCATTTGGGGTGATAATCTTCCTTCTTCTTTTGCTCCTGTGTTTCATCTTTTGCTTCGGGTGTTTCGCCGCACGTGTCACGTTCTCTGCGAGGCATGAATAGAACAATGTTTTTTGAGGGAATGAATAGAACAATGCTAACAATGAGATGACTAGCAAATTAGATCATTTTTTATCGCCATATGGCACTGGGCTGCCGTGTTCTGTGCTCCTCTGTCGCAGTACTACTCAAGTGGAAAACTTGACTATACTGCACGGTTCTGTGCTCCTCCTCGATCAGGTCATCGGCGCATTGATACGTCTCCGTCATATCTATAATTTTTGATTGTTCCATGCCAATATTATTCAACTTTCATATACTTTTGGCAACTTTTTATACTATTTTTGGGACTAACATATTGATCCAGTGCCCAGTGCAAGTTCCTGTTTGTTGCATGTTTTTTGTTTCGTGGAATATCCATATCAAACGGAGTCCAAACGGAACAAAATCTGACGGAGATTTTTTTTGGAATATATATGATTTTTGGGAAGAAGAATCCACGCGAGACGATGCTCAAGGGGCTCACGAGGTAGGGGGCGCGCCCCAGGGTGTCAGGCGCGCCCCTGACCCTCGTGGCCACCCCGTAAGGCGGTTGGAGCCCTTCTTTCGCTGCAAGAAAGCTAATTTCCGGATAGAGATCGTGTTAAAATTTCAGCCCAATCGGAGTTACGGATCTCCAGGAATATAAGAAACGGTGAAAGGGAAGAATCTGGGAATGCAGAAACAGAGGGAGACAGAGAGACAAATCCAATCTCGGAGGGGCTCTCTCCCCTCCCTTGCCATGGAGGCCATGGACCAGAGGGGAAACCCTTCTCCCATCTAGGGAGGAGGTCAAGGAAGAAGAAGAAGGAGGGGGGGCTCTCTCCCCCTCGCTTCCGGTGGCATCGGAGTGCCACCGGGGGCCATCATCATCACCGCGATCTACACCAACACCTCCGCCATCTTCACCAACATCTCCATCACCTTCCCCCCTCTATCTACAGCGGTCCACTCTCCCGCAACCCGATGTACCCTCTACTTGAACATGGTGCTTTATGCTTCATATTATTATCCAATGATGTGTTGCCATCCTATGATGTCTGAGTAGATTTTCGTTGTCCTATCGGTGGTTGATGAATTGCTATGATTGATTTAATTTGCTTGTGGTTATGTTGCTGTCCTTTGGTGCCCATCATATGAGCGCGCGCGTGGATCACACCATAGGGTTAGTTGTATGTTGATAGGACTATGTATTGGAGGGCAAGAATGACAGAAGCTTCATCCTAGCATAGAAATTGATGCATACGGGATTGAAGGGGGACCAATATATCTTAATGCTATGGTTGGGTTTTACCTTAATGAACATTAGTAGTTGCGGATGCTTGCTAATAGTTCCAATCATAAGTGCATAGAATTCCAAGTCAGGGATGACATGCTAGCAGTGGCCTCTCCCACATAATACTTGCTATCGGTCTAGTAAAGTAGTCAATTGCTTAGGGGGAATTTTGCAACTCCTACCACCACTTTTCCACACTCGCTATATTTACTTTATTGTTTCTTTATCTAAACAGCCCCTACTTTTTATTTACGTACTCTTTATTATCTTGCAAACCTATCCAACAAGACCTACAAAGTACTTCTAGTTTCATACTTGTTCTAGGTAAAGCGAACGTCAAGCGTGCGTAGAGTTGTATCGGTGGTCGATAGAACTTGAGGGAATATTTGTTCTACCTTTAGCTCCTCATTGGGTTCGACACTCTTACTTATCGAAAACTGTAGCGATCCCCTATACTTGTGGGTTATCACGCATTTATACGAGCATTCAAATCACATGGTCCCGCCTTCCAGCAGTAATGAGCCGTCGAATCACAAAGGCCCTCACCTCTCGTGAAACCGACCAAGCTAGACTGCCCCGCCCTCTAGCCTTTTAAAAAATGTATACTTTTGTACAGCAGTAGTATCGATGGATTGGGCCATGGAGCAAAACTTGAAATTAAAAAAGGTGGTACATATAGAGAGCACTCGTCGCCAAATTCTGCATATTGTACTATTAAAAAGGCTAGTCACAATAATGGTGTCCAACACAACCCACCCCTCAAATAAAACTAAGAGGGTGCTTGGATACGTTTTAGTCCCATGACTAAAAGTAGTGGGACTAAAACATGCTAGCCTCACCCATGCTTGGATCCAAATACTAAAAAGGCTAAAATCAAGTTAATGAGCATTTATTATCCTCCAAACCCTCCAATCCAGAACTCGCTTGTGTTAAAGGAGAGGAGTTAAATGAGTAGAGAGAGGACTAATCCACATTTTAGTAGGGGTACCCCTGACTAAAAAAAATTAGTCTCAAGACTAGTTTTAGCCCCTCTTTAGTCAGGGGTGCTTGCAACTTTAGCCTCTTAAAGAGACTATTTTTAGTCAGACTAAAATAAGTCCCTTGGATCCAAGCACCCTCTAAGCATCCTGAAATTCTTTGACAAAACTAAGCACCCTGAAATTCTTTGACAACTAAACTGCTGGCTATATGATGTTGGCCATATATATTGTACGTATATAATGTGAAGAAACGAGTGGTAGTACTATACCAACTAAAAGATGAAATGTAAGAAATACTAGTATGTACATACTGAAGAGTTAAAGTAACAAGAAGAAACATAACATAGTTCTGCTGGGGGCTCAACACAACACACCCCTCAAATTAAATTAAGCACACCTGAAATTAAACTTTGCAACTATTCTGGTAGACACCACATTAGAACCATCATGAGCAATGACACTGCCACCTTACTCGGAGTCCTCGTCCACGTCCTCGACTTCGTCCTTGTCCCTCTTCCTCTTGGCCGATACTTCTTTGCTTGAACCGCACACTTGGCTGTTGCTCTTCATCCAACCCTTGTAGATATTGAAGCAAAGGTAGCCATCCATTGCAGCGTAGTGGATGTGGTTTATATCTAGTAAATTCCGCTGCCATGCATGACGATGAAACGTGTAATGAGGTTTCTCCAGTTTACCGTACGAAGGATGAACCATGGCTCCTGCCAAGGTCAGCATTGAAGGCTGATGAGAGGACACCAGCCGATTCTTCTGGAGGTCGAAGGTGTTGCCTACAACGAGGCCTATCCGATGCAGGACTTCTTTGTCGTTACCAAAGTCTATAGTAACGAATTTGACTAGGTTGCTCTCGAGGAAGTCCTTAAAATTCTGGCACTCAACATCGGCATGGCATATGTGGTAGACCAAGCATAAGTCATGCACGCAAACCTGGATCACAGCGGGCTTCTTCCTCTCTTTGTCCTTTAGATCCTTCTCTTGTCCCAGGACTGTGGTGTACTCAACATCTAGCCCAGCGACCCACTCATCATCTGAGTCTTCGAACATGCGTCTGAAGCGAGAAAGGCATCCTTTCACCGTCGCGGAAGAACGGGTGTAGATGACGTCGAACTCATCACCGGTGATGGTTCTAACCTTGTACTCATTGCCGATCGTGGAGATTTGGGACGCCATGGATTTGGGAGGAGGGTTAGGATTAGTGGAACTGCCGTAATGTGAATGGACGGGATGACTAGGAGCGAACCGCCGTAGTATTGAAGGACGTGCGGGGATGAGTAGGAGCGAACTGCTAGCGTGCGAACGGCAGGGTAGTGGCTTTCCATTCTCCCATCATACGAGCTTCCAAGAGCCCTTGGATCTGAGATCGAACGGTTGCATGGCGTGATTCTAGACCTATGGGTGAATATCCTATCCTGGAGGGTTATTCTGCAAATTTTCAGCAAATTAGCATGTGACCATTTGATCTCAGATCCAAGGGCTGCCAGCAGCCCGTATCATGGTCGCGCCTACCACGACCGTCGCGTCGCTCGCGCGGTCGCACCCTTGGAGATTTAACACGGTGCGTTAGGCTATCTGATGTTGGCTATAAGTGTATTTTTTTACTCCTCTCTATCTCTTTCTTCATACTCAAGGAAGAAACGGTGCTAAGCGCGTGTATTTATTGCATTTGCCAAGGAGTGACCTCTTCCAATGAAATGGTGTTGCTAAGTTTGCTTCATTTAATTAGCTATAGACTCAAAATTGTCTTTTCACCTAGGTACACGCGCTTAGCACCGTTTCTTCCTTGGGTCACCAAACTAGTCTCTCTCTTCTTGATTAACTTGCCACATCAGATTTTATGCCTATGTGGCAAGCTTAAGCACCTGTAGGAGCAAGTAAAACTAAGTACAATAGTGCGCTTTACATGGCATTTTTGCATATGTGGACGAAAGAGAGGCAAGGAAAAAGTGGAGAAATGGGCTCTCATGCAAGAGCCAGCCTCTACTACATGGTGGAGCATTGGGAGAGGCACATGTATGGAGGTGGTCAGGAATCTGGGAGACTCACGCCGGTCGTAGCGCCGCAGTTAAAATGATAATGGCAAGTCAAATCACGGGGCCCCACCTGTCCAGCAGTAACTCGCTGTCAAATCATAGAGCCCTACGTTTGCAGCAGCCTACTCCCTCATCTTCTCGCGTCTCTGTCGAACCGACTAGGCAGAACTGCCCCACCGCCTACCGCGCAGGAAAAGGCCCGCCCTCGACTTTTAAATAGTATACAATATACTAATTTTGTATCCATGGATTGCGCCCGCGCCATGGAGCAAAGCGTCTAGAAAACGGAGGAGAGACGGTGGTCTTGCAATAGAGAAGAGGGAGAGGTGAGACGGTGGTTTTGGAATGGAGATGATGGAGAGGAGAGGAGGTGGTTTTGCAATGGAGAAGAGGGAGAGGAGCATGCGGCAGCGATTTAGGATTGGACGAGAGGGCCGGCGCACTCTGATTGGATCAAAATCAAAATCAATTTACCCTTCAATTAAGAAAGCGACCACACATTAACTAGTCTCCCTTTTATTCTGCGTCATAATTGACCATGATTTTCGCACATAAAATATATGTTAGACGTTGTATACAAGGCCACTATCAAAATTACAATTTGCAACTGTACAAGGCCACTAACATTAATCGAGGAAAAATTGATGGCGTTTGCCTCGTACTAGCACCCGAGGACATTAATATCCCTTGTGTGCATGCGGGAGTGAGAAGGTTAGCTTGCATTCCCAACATTAATCAACCAATGAGGAGTAAGAGGGTTGGCTTGTTGTGCTTGGGAGAGAAAAACCACATTAATTAACACGACAATCAAGGTGACAAGCTAGCTTGCAACATTGACTTAAACATAGCGTTGATTTTTACCTTGGTACCTGTAATATGAGTTTGTGGCCTTGTATACAAAAATGGAGGGAGTATAATTTGAAAGTACGTACATTCAGATACGAACCAAATGATACAATTTTTGGTGACATGCGTTCACATTTTGCTTGTCAAATATAGTATGTGGTCAAACTTTGACCCAAAATACGCGAAACAACAAAAAAATACTTCCAAGACCAGCACTGCTCTTCTGCTCTTCTCCTCTTAAACCACCGCCGCTCCTCTCCTGTTCCAATCTAAATGCAGCGCCGCTCCTCTCTTCTTCCATTTCAAAACCACCGCCCCTCCTCTCATGTTCCAGTCCAAAACCAGTGTTGCTCCTCTCCCATTGTAATCCAAAACCAGCGCTGATCCTCTCGTCTTCCATTCAAAAACCACCGTCGGCGAGTGAAGGTGCTGTGGAGAAGTAGATCGATGGCGGAGTACAACTGATACATGAGGATCGCAGACGGCGACCCTGTGAAGCTAGCTAGGATGTTGGAGACACAGTCTTGGTTTGACAACAAGGACCAACTAGCGGCGACGGCGACATCCATGGCCAAATATCTGCAACAGAGCGAAAAGGCGGTGATACTCCCGGAGGGAGTCGCGCCGGAGTACATAGAGCTGCTCCTCTGGGCCATGGAGCAAACAGATTCACCGAATCCGATCGTAAGGGAGCGGTGGTGGGAGTATCGATCCCAGATGGAGCATCCACCAGAGATTGAAGGATCGAGCATCTACAGGGTGCCGTTTGTGAGGGTGTCCTGCCAGAGCGAGCCGGTGGAGTCTTCGTCGACCGAACCCAACTGCAAGAGGAGAAAAGCAGTTGGCCCGACGACGCTTCCCCGCCATCGTCTCCCTCGTTGTTCACATCGTCTCACGGGGCGGCTGTCTGCCGCCGAGGAATAGGAGGGGGCTGCCCCCCAGCCCAATAGTCGGACATGTTATGAATTGTCAGGAGGAGCTTAGGGTTGTCAGTCTTTGCAGGTTGTGAATTGTGTTTTGTGTTGTGTATTTTGAGAGTACTTTCAGATATGAATGTCTTTTGAATTTCAGATTTGCAGTATTGAGCATATGAAGTATTTTATGAATTCTAGATATCTATTTTTAGCACTTAAAAAATGTAGTTCCATAGGAGTATAAAAGTGCAGACAATGTGATTCTCTGAGAAGAAACTGCAAGTTTCAGTTTCAGATAAGAAACTGCAAGTTCAGTTTTAGATAAGAAACTTCAACTTTCAGAGGCAGAGCATTTATATTAACATGGCCTTTTCAAACAGGGTTGACATCATGTTGGAAGTTTTATTCATGGTCGAAAATGGAACTACCAGCTAGTTAACATCATGCTGATCAACATTCGTGCATAGCACATCTTCATATGATGCACAGTCAAAATGCCCACACAATGTCGAGTGTGCGAAACACAGAGAAAACGAGGGACGAAGTTTTGGCAAGTGTTGGACGTGGTTTTGGGCTGCCCCATCTAGGCTTTGATTTTTAACATGCGCAGCCCACGTCCTCGGATGGGAGGTCCATAGGCCTGTTTGTATTTTCTTAGGGTCGTCATGTATCGACCGGCCTATGGACCTCCCATCCGAGGTTTTATTTCTGGCAGCCCAATTTATGTTTTTTTGAAGAAAACGCAGAGGTCTGTTCTATTTTTCTATATAAGAATAGGAACGCCAGGTCCAACTTATGTTTCCCTTCTAACTATATTATATATATTTAAATTATTTTATATGTTGACTGCTTAGTTCACATAATTGGCAAATAGATGACCGCTCTCGCGATCCCCTTCGCCCCCGTCACCACCTCCACCCTCGCCGCCGCCCCCGCCACTACCTCCACCCTCGCCGCCGCCATAGATCTCGCCGCCACCCCCCGCCTCCTGACTCTGGACGCGCCTGCCCCCCTCAGCAAGTCCGCTCGCGCGCCCCATGGAGTCGCCGGCCATATCCACGGGGGAATGGCTGGAAGACAGGCAGATGTACAAGATGCATCTCCCACATGTCTACAAAGCCTTCCCGCAGATGCTCCAGCCGCTCGACTCCGTCACGCCGGCGGTGCTGCGGGAGACTCGAGGGAGGAGATGGAGGGAGCGGGCGATGCGGATCCACGACGATGCTCTCTCCCGGACCCAGTGCACGCGCGAATGGAGGGAAGCAGAGGAGGAAGCTGCGAGGGAGGAAGCCGAGGAGGGACCGAATCTATTCTCTCACTCGCGCAGGTATGCTCGGATGTGCAAGGATCATGTGGATTGGGAGCTGCTGAATCTACCCCTGCAGATCTACTCTGAAGGAGATTTATCGGAGAAGCACAGGATGCCCCACCCCAGTGAGTCACCGATTGTGTTCGTTCGATGGGCGAAAGGAGAAGTGAATTCAGGAGATCCACGATGTGCTGCGAGATGGGAATGCTTGATTGGACTCTTGCCCACCAGCACACCACCGGAGCCGGAGCAGGTGGATCCCCTACCTTATCTCTCCCCCAAATCTGCAGAAGATTGAAATTAGGCTTGCAATCTGCTTCAATTGAGCTGTCTGGTGGTTATTTCTGCTTCCTGAGAGACAACATCTGGCTGGAGGATGAGAAGGAACCAGGAACTCCGATGAATTCCCCTATCACAATGGGGGGAGCGCTGGTTGGGTAGTGGTATGGCCCACCTCCGCCCCAAATGGGGGAACAATCTGGGTAGGCTCTTGTAATTGCCCAAGATCAATCTGCTGGTGGTTCTGACTCTCAGATCAGTGGGAAATCTCAAGGCAATAATCGGCAAAAGAAGAGATAGGACATCCAGAAAACTGCTCCTGCCCCTGCTTCGGGCCTTATGGCATACTCTAAGGTGATCTGCTACAATTGTGGGGAACCAGGGCATCATTTGGATAAATGTGTCAAGCCCAAGAGTTGTTTTATCTGCAAAATGGTTACCCATAAAGTTGAGAATTGCGCTGTTAGAAGGAAAACCCATAGTTCTGCTAGATATGTTGGAAGTGCTGCTCCAGGATTATGTCCACCATTGACAGAATTTTCTGTGACACGGAATTAGATAGTTTCTTTCCCCTTTCTAGTTGTAGAGCTCTGCCCAGATGTGGTAGTGACCACACTCCTTTGCTCTGGGACTCTGTCTTAACCAAACTCCAAAGAGCAATAGTTTTAAATTTGAAAAGTGGTGGTTGCTTAGAGAATATTTTACTGAGCTAGTCAGGAAAATCTGGAATGAGCCTACTGGGAGTAGCTGCCCCCTAGAAAATTGGCAGATCAAAATCAGGAGATTTAGAAGAACTACCAAAGGGTGGAACTCCAATGAGGAAGCTAATCTTACAAGATACAAAAGGCTTCTCCTCATTGAGTTTGATTCTCTAGATATTAAGACAGAAACCACTGACCTCTTTGAGGCTAAGACTAATAGATTAAACTTTGTCCATGGAGAGCTCAAGAAAATTTGGCTTCAAGAAGAAATCAAAGCCAAACAAAGGTCTATAGATAGGAACATTAAGGAGGGTGATAGAAATACTGCTTACTTCCATGCAGTAGCTAACCAATGGAGGAGGAAAACCCTCATTCACTCCCTTGATGGCCCTAATGGCCTTGTTACTGAGGTAGATGAGATGCTGAAAGTGGCTAGTGACTTCTACAAAGACCTGTTTAAGAAACAAAACCCTTTTGGGTTCTCTCTACAAAACAATTTTCTCTCTGCTTCTGAAAAAGTCTCTCCTGCTGAAAATGAGCTGCTAGAAGCCCCTTTTTCAGAGACAGAGGTGAATGAAGCCATTTTTAGCTCTTATCCTGATGGGGCTCATGGGGGGTCTGTTGGGGTCAAGTTAAATAACTGTGAAAGTGATTTTTTCCTTGCTGGTAAAGGCCTTAGGCAAGGTGACCCCATCTCCCCGCTTTTGTTTAATTTAGTAGTGGACGTTCTTACTAAAATGATGAGCAAAGCTGCTGATTATAGTCTGATTGCAGGGCTCTGTCCTGGGGTCTGCCCTAGTGGCATCATCTGCCTTCAATATGGAGATGGTACCATCCTTTTCTTAGACAATGACTCCACACATGCTAGCAATCTGAAAACTGTTCTAACCTGGTTTGAACAGTCTCAGGCATGAGAATCAACTACTCTAAAAGTGAACTCATCCCTATCAACATGGATGATCAGGAGTTAGCTGACTTCCTCTCTATTCTAGTCTGTAATAAAGGTAACTTCCCCATTAAGTACCTAGGTATCCCTCTCCACTATGATAAACTGAGGAGAGAGGATATCCAACCCCTTCTGGATAAAATCATTAAAAGGATTGCTGGGTGGAGGGGCAAACTTCTCTCTTACAGAGGTAGATGATCCTCATACAAGCTTGTTTGGCTAGCATTCCAGTGTATCTCCTCTCCTTTTTCAAGTTCCCTAAATGGGCAGTGAACCTCATCAATTCTCAGACGTCTCATTGCTTGTGAAATGATTTTGAGAGAAATAGGAAGCTACACCTTGCTAATTGGGCCCTAGTCTCTATGAAAAAAGATTTTGCAGGCCTAGGCATACCTAACCTCCAAGAAATTAACATCTGTCTTCTAGGGTCTTGGATTAAAAGATTCTATGAGGAAGACCTGAAACCCTGGAAGCTTCTTATTGCCCATAAATACCTAGGAAATAAACCTAATATTTTTGTCTCTTCCTCCAACCCTAAGATCTCTAGATTCTGGAAAGGATTAAAATCTATTATGCATGCTGTGAAATTTGGCTACAGATGGAACATAGGGGATGGGAGCAGAACCAGGTTCTGGGAAGATACTTGGTTTGGCACATCCCCCCTAGCAGTCCAATTTTGGCCTATTTACTCTGTCCGCAATGAGCTTAACAAAAGTGTCAATGAAGTTTGGGACGATCAATGCCTAAACTCTCTTTTAGAAAGAACTTTAGTGATAGTCTCATGGAACAATGGTTCCAGTTGAAGGAATTTGCCAAAAGCATTACCTTTACTGCCGAGCCGGATGCCCTGATTTGGCAGCTGGACAATAAGGGGAAGTATTCCTCCAGCTCGCTCTATCATGTTATCAACTTTAGAGGGGTTCAACCCGTGTTTATCCCTGCTGTCTGGAAATTGAGAGTTCCCCCTAAAATTCATGTATTTCTCTCGCTTCTCTCCAAAAACAAATTGATGACTAGGGATAACCTTAGGAAGAGACACATCATCAAACCCCTTGATTGTATTTACTGCTTGGAACAAGAGTCTTGTTCTCACCTATTTTTTGAATGTATAGTTGCTAAACATCTATGGGCCCACACTGAGAATATTTCTCTAGTCAGATTGGCTCATCCTTCGAATCTGTCGCCAGATTCTGGATTGCTACCAAAAAGTGCTCAGTTTTAAACACTGTTAGCTCAGCTCTCCTTTGGTGCCTATGGAAATATAGAAATGCTATGATTTTCAGTAACACCTCCTGGATTTCCATTCCGCGGGTCTTGAGGTTGATTAGGAACATGGTGAGGAACTGGGCGATTCTATCCTCCGGATCGGACAAGGACAAGTTGATGAGCTTCGTGGAAACCCTAACAAGATCCCTCCAGAAACCGTTGGCAATCACTTGTGGCTGAACAAGGCTCGACCTGCTCTGGGGCTGGACCCGTGGGCTCGTCTCAAGATCTCTGATGAAGATGATGGGCACCTGGCACCGAAAAAGAGGGACATCCACCATGCTACGCCTTCCAGCCCGGTGTCTCCGCTTGCTTACCGGTCGCCGCAGGCTGACACGGCCCCTCGGCTGAAGACCATGAAGGCTTCGCTGGACCCTCCTTGTGTCATTTGAGTGATATATCCGCTCTGCCTTTGGCACCGCTCGGGTGATTTGTGTTATTCAGAGAACTTGTTCATCCACCCCCTAGTTTGTAGCTTTTCTACCTTTGCTTTCGAACTGCTCTTTGAGCTGCTGTTTCAGAATCTGTTGTGGTTTCATTCTCAGCAATGGAACCGGGGAGATGCTCCCTGTTTTTCTAAAAAATATATTTTATATGTTATTATATATTATGTTTATTGTCATCATATATTTAACAGATACTTACATATGTAAGAAAACAATATCCCACATCTTATTAACTTATAAAAATAATTTCTTAACAAATAAAATCCTGGATTGTTTTGGCACAAAAATCCTAGTGATTGTGTAAAAAAGCTTGGTAAGATTTAAGGACGAATGTAATAATATTGCTTATTATTTAAATATATTTATAACAAAATGCTCAGCCCCTTTTTATTTTTTGATAACATTGCTGGCCCAACCCAACATTATAATTAGAATCAGCCCAACAAAATCGTGTATTTCGAGAAAGTGCAAATGGGCTGTAATTTTTTAGGAAATAAAATAAATGGGCCGCATGGACGCTACATTATTTGTTCACCCAGCCCAACTAATGGCTGTAATTCAAAAAAAAGATCAAATTGACTGTAAATTCTACCGTGCAAAAAAAGACTGTAAATTCTGAAAAAATGGGTTGAATATGTGCCACTTTTTGGAGGCTGAAATGTGGGCCAATAGGTCGAAGCCAATGCAAGTCGTTGTCAATTTAGTCAACAAATGATTCTGACATGTTAGCCGTTGCATTTACATCCAACGACCAGCATCCATCTTCAATCTCTCGTCTTCTTCCTCCAGCGCCGCCGGGACCACCTCCCGCCTCCTGCTGCTAGCAGCTCTGCTTAGCACGCTTCGCTATGAAGCGCTACTCCACCGTTGGCCAGGCCATCTGTCGGTGGGAACGACACCTATGGGATCACAAGAATCCCTACTACGGTTAGCGGGGCGCGGGGTTGTGAGAAGAGCGGATCAAACAGATAGTACACAGTTTGTTTATCCAGGTTCGGGCCGCGAGGATGCGTAAAACCCTACTCCTGCTTTGGTGGATGTATATTCCTGTTCTTGAGCTAGCTCTAGGGGGTTAGGAGCTCCAAAAAAGCTGAATCTTCCTCGTGGTCGCCTCGGGCCTCCTTTTATAGAAAAAGGGGTTGCCACAGTGGCACGCAGGAGGTGGAAAGGGTAAAGTGATGCGAGGTTATCCCTCGCATTACATGACAAGGCGCATTTAATGCGTCTTGCTTAGGTGTCCTTGCTTTATCGGGGACGAGGGAGAAACCTGTCTCGTCCGTTGCCGCTCCTTCTTGTGTCGACAAGCGCCCTGGCCAGCGATGCTTGTGATGCCATGTAGGTAGGCAGGCAGCTGAGGTGGCGCAGTGGAGGGTTTTCATGAAGATCTGCATGCTGCCATGTAGGTGCCTGCCCAGCTGGTTGGGTCGGCAGCCGCATGCGTACGGTGGTGGAGGTTTAGTCGGCGTGGGCCTGATGGTGGCCCTGCCGATGTCCTCGGCAAGGGCCTTGACGGGGCCCCGGCAAGGGTCTTGCCGAGGCGCCTGCTGTCATCCCTGGCAAGGCGCTTGCCGGGGGTCTCGTGGTCTTCCCTGGCTGGTATCTTGCCAAAGGTCGTCATCTTCTTAATGTGTATCTGATCTTGAATGTCTTCAAAAAGATCTGCATGCCACCACGGGGATGTCTCCCGAATCCTTGCCCCTTGGGGGCAGTGGACTCAAGGGTAATTTGCTCCGTAGGCGTGGGGCGAGTCACCATGGCAAGGGTCTTGCCGGGGTTGCCAAAGCTATCTCCCGGCAAGGATCTTGCCGGGGGAGTCCGCTTCGTCCCTTTTGCTCTTCATGGTCTTGGCCTTGGCGTCGTCCTAGTTCCCTTGAGCTTCGGTCTTACCCTGGCTCACCTCCCTTGCCTTGCTTGTTGTGGTGGTGCCCGTGGCTCAGACTGTCCATACACAGTTATAGGGGTACAAAAAAGTGTACCCCTCTTTTTGTACACCGACAGGAGCCCCCGGTCCTGGGCCACACATAAGCGCAACGTGTTGTTGGGCTAGGCCCAAAAATGGTGCGCGGGCAGGCGGGGCGGTTTTTTACCGCGATAAGATTTTTCGCGTGTTGCGCTTCCCACGACTCCTGCGCGTGGCGCGGCGTGGGGAGGTGCGTGTGACGTGGGCGGCATGCGTGGGGTTGGTCTCTACACACATGTGTCACGTCGTAGTAAAGGGGTGGTTCGCGTCTTCCCCACAAACGGAGGAAGGCGTGGAGGCACGGCCCATTTACTAAATGGGGCTGAGGCGCGGTCCTCAAGGCGTCCACTCCCCATGATCATGGGGTGGGGAGAGGTCGCCTCACCCATCCCCTTGGTTCTGCACGTCCGCAACGTGCCTCCTATGCGCTTGGGGTGGCAAACGGAGGAGGCGGGAAACCGGGTCATCGCTGGTTGGGGCAGCGGGTCGGTCCTGGCTCCCTGCGCCATTTGTGTTTTGATTGGCCGAGCGGGGCGGCCTAGCCCCAACCCCGTTCCTTTATAAAGAGCGGGAGGGGGATGGCGTCCCGCATTCTTCCATCTCCTTCCTCCTTCAGCTTCTGCTCCTCTCTTCCATTCGTCATGAAGAGAGGAAATCCCGGTCCTTCAACGGTGGCGGCGAGGGTCGCCGCTCGACAACGCGTCCCTCCTTCTCCTGTGCCTGCGGTGGCAGGGCTGGCCGCGAGGGGAAGGGGGAGGGGGCGAGGCCGTGGGCGAGGCCGGGGCGCTCGGGGAAGAGGAGGACGGGGTGGTGCGTCGGCCTCGCCTCCGCTAGCAGCTCCTCCTCCAATGGAGGGCCATGTTGGGGATGACCCTTGTGAGTTCTTCGTCAGGCTGCGTCGGTCGCCGCGCCGTCGCCTTCGTGTCCCGACTCCATTTGCGCGGGAGATGGAGCTGGATCCGCCGGAGTCATTGCGGCTGCATATGAGGGGCTGCGGGATCAGTGGCACGTGGGTCCGCGTCGACTTCCCCGCTCCTCACGTGATGTATCTTCGTCGGGGATGAAAGACTTTTGCTCATATCCACAGCTTGACGGAGGGGCTCACTCTCCATTTTAAGCTGATGGAGGGTGGCCTTCTCTCTGTCAAGGTCTTCGGGCACTTTGGGACTCGTACAAGGTGCTGCGTGGAGAGCTCTTCTGATAGAGAAGACTCCTCCTCGGGCGGGAGTGACGAGGAGGACAGCGACAGCGACGACGAGGGTGATAGGCGGCAGGATGACGGGTCCGACTAGGTGTCGGGTGCCGCTCCGTGCGGCACTGGCGACCCCGTCATCCATGTCGCTGGCTCCTTGAACTTCTCGGGGTCGTCTCCTTGGGCGGCTGGCGTTGGGAGGCTGCGGAAGAGGAAGAGGGCGGGCGGCAAGGCCGTCAAGTCGGGGTACGCGGGCACCGATGCCTTCGACACGTGCTGACGTCCTGCCGCCTCGTCTTCGAGCTCTGCTTCCGGCGCCGCCATCACCATCCAGCCTTTGGACGGCCACCAAGAAGTTCTCTCTGCATCTTCTGCCACCCGTAGCTCGCCTAGGTGCTCCTTTTGCCCTTCTCGCCTCCTTGACCTGCCTCCTGAGGAGAGGGACAAGAAAGGGATTACGGGCACCTTATCTCTTTTTAGTTTGTAAGCCTTCAGGCCTTTGTTGAATTTAAAACTTGTAATCCCTTCATTCATGTTTTTCATTCCCTACGGACTGTACCTGAGTGGAATGTTTTTAATGAAAAAGGGATGCTTGCTGGGTCATTTGTTTGCGGGTGGAACCCATGACAAGGAGTAAATCCTTGATATCTCTAAGATAAACATTTTCTCGCCCGGCAATAGGTCTTGCCGTCTCCCCACTTCGCTCGATCTTTCTCACGCCTTTGGCAGAGGCAAGGATGAGGCGGGTTCAGGCTCCTTATGTCATCCTTCCGCTGCCGCGACTACGACCAAACTTGGTCCCAGGAACGAGCCCTAGGGCCTAGAGTTAGGGGAGCATGGTAGCTTAAGGAAAAATGAGGTTTCACATACCTCAGTCCATAATGGAATGCATGATAAGGGATGAAGAACTTATCTGAAGCTGCAGCCCCCGGCAACCCTGGTTTGCCGTGGGTGAATCTTTGCTCTTGCAGCCCCCGGCAATACTGGCTTGCCGGGGCCTAGATGCTGGTCTGTTCCTTTTTTTTCCAAGTGGTTCGGCAAGGATATCTGTGTGTCCTGTGAACCAAAGAAGACAAAAGAAAGACAAAGAGACGCACACTCGACCTCTAAGCTAGGGGTTAGTCGCTGCTAAGCACTATCAACCCTAACCAAGGACGAGACTCGACCTAGCATGCATGCTATAACTTAGGGCGCCAACGCTTCATTTATTTATGCTCAGGGTCTGCGCCTGGCTTTGTACAAAGGGTTACATGCGTCATCGGCAAGGCTCGTACAAAAGGTGGCTTGCCGGGGGGCTCGGCAAGCCGCGCCTCATGGGTAAAACTTGCGAAGATGCTCAATGTTCCAGGAATTACTCACCGGAACGGAATCTTCGGTCTCCAGGCGAACTGCACCAGGCCCGGTGACTCGTATTACCCAATAAGGGCCTTCCCACTTTGGCGTCAACTTGTTGGAATTCTTGGCCAATTGAACGTGCCGAAGAACAAGGTCACCTTCCTCAAAGCTTCAGGCATGAACCTTGCGGCTATGGTAGCGGCGCAAGGCTTGCTGGTAGCGCGCTGCTCTCACAGCCGCCCGAAGACGATCTTCCTCAAGGAGCGTTGCGTCATCTTGCCGCAATTGCTCTTGCTCAAGCTCGTTATAAGCGAGTACTCGAGGTGACCCGTATATGAGTTCCATGGGGAGAACTGCTTCTGCCCCGTATACGAGGCCAAAGGGTGTCTGGCCGGTGGCTCGATTTGGTGTCGTTCTGATTGACCAAAGAACCGCCGGCAATTCATCAATCCAGCGTCTTCCACTCTTGTGCAGTCCGTCAAAGGTCTTTGTCCTAAGGCCTCGCAGTACTTCAGCATTTGCCCTCTTAGCTTGACCATTGCTTCGTGGGTGAGCAACGGAAGCGAAACAGACCTTGCTGCCGAGGTCTTGAATATATTGCATGAAGGTGTGGCTTGTGAACTACATGTCGTTGTCGGTGATGACCCTATTGGGTACACCAAAACGGCACACCAGTCCTTTGAAGAACTTGACGGCTGACTGTGCTGTGACCCTCCTCACTGCTTCCACTTCTGGCCACTTTGTGAACTTGTCAATTGCAACGTACAAGTACTCAAAGCCCCCGACAGTGCGGGGGAAAGGGCCCAGAGCCCCTAGACCGAGAAAGGCTAGGAGAGAGGAATGGTTTGAAGGGCTTGAGCTGGCTGATGAAGCTTCTTTGAATGGAACTGACACGCTTCACACCTGGTGACTAGTTTCGTTGCATCCTGGAGGGCGGTGGGCCAGAAGAAGCCTTGCCAAAACGCTTTGCCGGCAAGGGCCCTCGACCCTATGTGGGATCCATATATGCCTCCATGTATCTCCGCCAACAGCCCCAGTCCTTCCTCTCGAGGGATACACTTCAATTTCACACCGTTCGGCCTCTTTCTGTACAGGACGTCATCGATGAACTGGTACATAGTAGAGCGACGGGCTACTTTTTCCGCTTCTTCCTGCTCCTCAGGAAGTTCCCCTGTTTGGAGGAATCGGACGGTATGATGTGCCCACGCTTGAGCCTTGGGCTCGACGGCGAGGACTAAAGGAATTTCCTCCGCTATAGGAGCGGCTGTCTCCACGGCAAGAGCTTGATGCTCCGTCGGAGCTAGCCGTCCTGTGGCGAGCTCAATATCTCCGGCAACATCCTTGCCGGCGGCTTCGGGGAGCTCGGCAGGAAAGTACTTGTCGGGCCCTGATTTTCTCCTCTTGTTCTGCTTTGTTGATGGATCAACGGATGGCTGAGTTAGCCGAAGCACAAAGGTACCTGGTTCCACAGGTAGCCTGAGGGCAGCGCGTTTTGACAGGTAATCGGCGATATCATTCTCTGCTCGGGGAACGTATTCTGCCTGTATACCGTCAAAACGCTCCTCCAGCTTTCTCACTTCATCGATGTAGGCCTTCATCAACGGGCTCTGGTAATCCTTGTTGACTTGCTTGACGACAAGTTGCGAGTCGCCTCTGACGATGAGTTTCTTGATTCCGAGGTCTGCCGCGATCCTAAGACCGGCAAGCAGCCCTTCGTACTCAGCTGTATTGTTTGTTGACACCTCCCTAGGGAAGTGCATCTGGATCACGTACTTGAGGTGCTCTCCGGTGGGCGCGACAAGCAGTACGCCTGCCCCGGCGCCCTGTAAGGAGAAAGCTCCATCAAAGTACATGATCCAGTCGCAACTTGCCTCCTTGCCGGGGAGAGCAGTCTCTGGGGCTTCTTCGTCATGCATCGTGGTCCATTCTGCAATGAACTCCGCCAGGACTCAACTTTGAATCGTCGAGGTACTCTCAAACTTGAGGCCAAAGCTGGACAGTTCTAGTGCCCACTCTATGATTCTTCCCATTGCGTCTAGATTGTGCAATATCCGTTGCAGAGGGAGGCGAGTGACGACAGTGATTTCGTGCACCTGGAAGTAGTGACGCAGCTTCCTCGAGGCCATATGAAGGCCGAAGAGCAGTTTCTGCACACCGGAGTACCTTGATCTAGCCCCCTACAGGAGGGAACTAACAAAGTAGACCGGGTGCTACATCATTTTCTTCTTCGGCGGCACTCCAACTGGCTGTGTTGTCTCTGCATCGGTGGCATCGGGCTCTGTCGCTGCCATTACCTCGTCATCAATTTCTCTCTGCGCCACTAGTGCGGCGCTGACCACCTGGTTCGTTGCCACCAAGTATAGCAGCAATGGTTCTCGTGGCCTAGGTGCAACTAGTATTGGCACGGAGGAGAGGTACCTCTTCAAATCTTGCAATGCTGCTTCGGCTTCTGGTGTCCACTCCATCGGGCCCGCCTTTTTCAAAATCTTGAAAAAGGGCAGGGCGCGCTCGGCGGACTTGGAAATGAACCTACTCATGGCGGAAACGCAACCAGCAAGCCGACGCACATCCTTGACTCGCTTGGGTGCTTCAATCTGCTCTATAGCTTTGATCTTGTCCGGATTGGCCTCTATCCCGCGCTGCGACACAAAGAACCAGAGAAGCTTGCCGGATGGGACGCCGAAGACGCACTTCTCAGGGTTCAGCTTGAGATTGATCTTGCGTAGGTTTGCAAATGTTTCTTGTAAATCCGGTATGAGGGTTGCCCTGTTCTTGGTTTTGACCACTATATCATCCATATAAGCTTCCATATTTCTATGGAGCTAGGGTTCAAAACCAATCTGGACTGCCCTTGCAAATGTTGAACCAGCACTCTTCAACCCAAAAGGCATCCGTATGAAACAATATGTACCACATGGGGTGATGAATGCCGTTTTCTCTTCGTCTTCTCTTGTCATGAAGATCTGGTGGTAGCCAGAGTAGGCATCAAGGAATGACAACATATCACACCCAGCCATGGAGTCAACAATCTGGTCGATGCGCGGCAACGGAAAGGGGTCTTTGGGACAAGCCTTATTGATATCTGTGTAACCAATACACAACCTCCACTTCCCATTTGCCTTGCGCACTACCACTGGATTGGCTAACCACGTTGGATGGAGCACTCCTCTTACCAAACCCGCTGCTTCCAGTTTCCGGATCTCCTCTGTGATGAACCCTTGTCGTTCCAAGGCTTGCTTTCTGACCTTCTGCTTGACGGGCCGCACATGAGGACAGACAGCAAGGTGGTGCTCAATCACCTCCCTGGGAACGCCGGGGATGTCGGATGCTTGCCATGCAAACACATCGACATTCGCCCGCAGGAAGGTGACGAGCGCGTCTTCCTATTTGTTGTCAAGGGCGGAGCTTATGGTAAAAGCCCCTCCCGTGCCGTCCTCCTTGACAGAAACCTTCTTGGTTCCCGGCGGTGTGGCCCTGGACTTCTTGTTTCTGTCGGTGGAGCTCTCTGGCACGTCATCGACGGGAGCGCTACACTCCAAAGAGGTGCGCTTGCCGGAGTGGGTGCCTGAGGTCTCATCGTTCTTCTTCTTTTTCCTTCCTGGGGCTCCAGCGGCAGGAGCAAGCGCCTTAGCAGTGGCGGCTGCTGCAACTGCTTGTTGGTAGAGTTGGTCAGCGCAAATTAGTGCATCCTTCTTGTCTGATGGGACGGTGATGATCGTCACAGGCCCCGGCATCTTTAGGGTGTTGTAGGCGTAATGTGACGCCGCCATGAACTTGGCCAGCACTGGGCGGCCAAGGATCCCGTTGTAAGGCAAGGGGATCTTGGCAACGTCGAACACAATCCTTTCTGTCCTGTAGTTTAGATCACTCCCAAAAGTCACGGGCAACATGACCTTTCCCTTTGGTTGACTTCTTCCCGGGTTGACCCCCTGAAACGTGCCCGTCTCTTCGAGGTCTTCATCAGGGCAGTTTCTCAATCACGGCAGGCGAGATTAAGTTCAGACCGGCTCCGCCATCGACTAGCATCTTTGTCACCTTGAGGTTGCGTATTATTGGTGAAACCAATAATGGCAAGCACCCGACTGCAGTAGTGCGATCAGGGTGATCCTTAGTGTCAAAAATGATAGGTGTGCTGGACCACTTCAGCGACCTTTGGGCATCAAACGACGGCTCTGCCGCTGTAATCTCACGCGCCCACTGTTTAAGCTGGCGGTGAGAGGTATGCAGCGAGGCGCTGCCATTGACGCACATGGCCTCCGTAGCTTTCTGAAATTCTTGGTCACCAGACTCATCGTCTTCTTCGCGATCATCATCTTCTGCCTTTTTGTCACGGCCCCGGGCGGGCCTCTCCTGCTATTTATCTTTGCCGCGACGGCCCGCCTGGTCGTTACGCTTCTTGCCGGACCCCTCAGCACCGTCATGGCCTTTCTCCTTGTCCCGCCTCTCATATTTAGCCCTCTGCTTCTCAGCAAGGAGCTCAACCTGTTGGCAGTTCTGGAGATCATGGCCTTTGGTGCGATGGATCTTGCAGTATTGCTTGTCGGAGTTTCCTGGCTTCTCGGCAGCCGCCAAGGCCCGGCAGGCGATACATCCGGCAATTTCCTTGCCGGGGTCATCTGCCTTGGTTTTCTTGGCGGAGCCGGCGTCGTCAGATCCCTCAACGGCAAGCACGGCTTTACCTTTGCGCTTCCTGTTGTGGCGCCGGCCTTTCTTTGCCGGGGCGGCAGTATCCTCATCTGAGGAGTCGGTTTCCACGGCGGCATCTTCGTCGGGGTACTTCCTTCCCTCTTCAGCTCGGGCACATCTGTCAGCAAGAACATAGAGTTCCGCCACATCTTTCACCTTGTTCATTGCCATCTCTTCGCGCATCTTGCGGTTACGCACGTTCTGATGGAACGCGCTGATGATGGCGGCAGGGTGAACATCAGGGATATTGTACTGTACCCGGCTGAACCTCTGTATATACTTGCGTAGACTCTCGCCTCCCTTCTAGGGAATGACGTGCATGTCGCTTGCTTGGCCATGGGCTTGGTGACCTCCAGTAAAGGCGCCCACAAACTCATGGCACAAATCCGACCAGGAGGAAATAGAGTCTACCAGCAAGTGCATCAACCACGACATGGCGTTGGGTTTAAGAGCCAATGGAAAGTAATTCGCAAGCACCTTATCGTCGCGGGCTCCGGCAGCTTGCATCGCGATGGTGTAGATGCTGAGGAACTCAGACAGGTGGGTCTTGCCGTTGTACTTCTCGCCAACGTCAGGTTTGAAGGTGCGGCGAGTGGGCCACTGGAACTGCTGCAGCTCACGGGTAAAAGCTGGACAGCCTACCTCGTAAGGTAGGCCTCCAGGGCTCTCCGGGGCCGGGTGGTTCACAGTAGGCCCTGCTCGCCTGTCTGACTGGTGGCGCACTCTGCGTCGACGCTCGATAGTGGTTCAAGCGTCTTCATGGGCTCGTTCCCGAAGAACTTGGCGCTGGTCACAGTGGGTCCGTGGGTCAGACGATGCTATGGAGATGTCGTCGCTTGTGACGTCGCGACGAGCCGGCGTCCGCGGTACCGGATGGGGAAGAGGTGAATGCACCGTGGTCGCGGCGCCGCCGGCTTTCCCGCCACTGGTGCGCGGGACTCCATCGGAGCGTCGACCCGGGGGCCCCACCGGACTTGGTTCGTCTTTGTTGGCCACCGCAACAAGGCTTCGGATAGTGGCTCTCCATTCATCGAGTTTCCCCGTAGTGGGAGGAAAGTCGAGGAGCAACTGCGCACGCGCCAGGGCCTCTGCGGCGTCGGTGGCAGCGGAACCTGCACGGATCGTGACGCGCTTCGACTTCTGACCACGTCAGAAGGAGCTCTATCATGACCCCGCGGTCGTATGCCGTTTTCACCAGCGCTTCGGCGAGCGGGCAGGTCTTGTATGTCCTGGGAGTGGCGCTCGGGGCTCTTCCCGCGGCGACACCCGGGATCTTCGGTGTGATTACGCCATTCGTCGCGCGCTGCCTGGGAGGAGCACGCTGTTGGCGCCGGCGTGGGAGTCTTAGAGGCCCTTGCGTCGCCTTCGGGTGGGCGGCGATGACCTTGAAAGGCCCCGCTCCACCCGCGGAGGGCCTAGCTCCGCCTTTGGATTTGGCAATGTGTGGCCCGTTACCAGGCGCATAAACATCGCCGCCTCCCAAACTCCGGCTACTGGGATGGTGTTGGTGTTCGCGAGCAGCGCCCCGGGTCCTTTCTGTGACCGGTCCGCTGCTCGCCCGCGTCGGGACGGGCTGTCTGGCTTCCGATTGGCCAACCGCCACCGTCGTCTTCTTCTTAGGCGCCATGATGATGAAGAAGCATCGAACTAACTGCTAAAGCCGATTTTCACAACTGCGCCCCCTACCTGGCGCGCTAAAGAGGTCGGTGGGAACGACACCTATGGGATCACAAGAATCCCTACTACGGTTAGCGGGGCGCGGGGTCGTGAGAAGAGCAGATCGAACAGATAGTACACAGTTTGTTTATCTAGGTTCGGGCCGCGAGGATGCGTAAAACCCTACTCCTGCTTTGATGGATGTATATTCCTGTTCTTGAGCTAGCTCTGGGGGGTTAGGAGCTCCAAAAAAGCCGAATCTTCCTCCTGGTCGCCTCGGGCCTCCTTTTATAGAAAAAGGGGTTTCCATAGTGGCACGCAGGAGGTGGAAAGGGTACAGTGATGCGAGGTTATCCCTCGCATTACATGACAAGGTGCATTTAATGCGTCTTGCTTAGGTGTCCTTGCTTTATCGGGGACGGGGGAGAAACCTGTCTCGTCCGTCGCCGCTCCATCTTGTGTCGACACGTGCCCTGGCCAGCGATGCTTGTGATGCCATGTAGGTAGGCAGGCAGCTGAGGTAGCGCAGTGGAGGGTTTTCATGAAGATCTGCATGCCGCCACGTAGGTGCCTGCCTAGCTGGTTGGGTCGTCAGCCGCATGCGTACGGTGGTGGAGGTTTAGTCGCCGTGGGCCTGATGGTGGCCCTGCGGATGTCCTCGGCAAGGGCCTTGCCGGGGCCCCGGCAAGGGTCTTGCCGAGGCGCCTGCTGTCATCCCAGGCAAGGCGCTTGCTGGGGGTCTCGTGGTCTTCCCTGGCTGGTATCTCGCCAAAGGTCGTCGTCTTCTTAGTGCGTATCTGATCTTGAATGTCTTCACAAAGATCTGCATGCCACCACGGGGATGTCTCCCGAATCCTTGCCCCTTGGGGGCAGTGGACTCAAGGGTAATTTGCTCCGTAGGCGTGGGGCGAGTCGCCGCGGCAAGGGTCTTGCCGGGGTTGCCAAAGCTGTCTCCCGGCAAGGATCTTGCCGGGGGAGTCCGCTTCGTCCCTTTTGCTCTTTGTGGTCTTGGCCTTGGTGTCGTCCTAGTTCCCTTGAGCTTCGGTCTTACCATGGCTCACCTCCCTTGCCTTGCTTGGTGTGGTGGTGCCCGTGGCTCAGACTGTCCATGCGCAGTTATAGGGGTACAAAAAAGTGTACCCCTCTTTTTGTACACCGACACCATCCCTCCACCCATCCACACCTCCTGTTCTTCTCCACCGACTGCCGAACCACACCGCACTAGAACCAGTTAACCCTCGTACACCTCTTTGTCTGCGACTCTACTCCCGCATCTTCCCATCTCCGGCTCGTTGTTGTCCGGGGCCCCGCCGTCATCCACCATCTTGGATGCGCTCGGCGCAGCGTGGTCAACGTGGTCAACGAACGACACCATCAAAAGTAGACTGTGCATGGAGAGACTGATAGTTGAGTCCATGGCCGCACACAAGGAAATGCCTCCTTATTACGCGCAAAATAATGATTCCTCCACCTGACATCTGGGACCCACCGGAAGGGCCTCTGTATTTCGCGAAATAAAGTGCCCCTCGCTGACATGTCGGACCCACCAGCTATCTTCGCGCAAGGAAGTGCCTCCTTATTACGCACAAAAAAATGAATATTCCCCCTGCCAGCTGGAACCCAGCATAGTGGGAGGCTGACTTGTGGGCCTACCAAGTTGACGGGGACGGAGGGCTTTGTCAACTTAGTCAATATGAACGATTCTAGCTCCTGTTACCGTACGATGTTCATCCAACGGCCGTAGTGCTTCTTCAACCTCTGGTCTTCTTGCTCCAGCCGCCCAAACCAGCGCCGATCGTGCCGCGTGCTCCTGCCTCCCATGGTCGTTTGTGATGCCGCGGAGGCCTCACCGCCCCCTACTACTCCCACCGCTGGCCAGGCCATCCCTCTACTCACCCACACCCCCTGTTATTCTGCGGCGACAGCAGCCTCACGCCGCATCCGAACCAGTGAACCCTCGTACTCCTCTTCGCGTGGGCATCCACTGCTGCGTCTTCCCCGGCTCCGAGTCGTCCCCTTCCTAGTCCTCGCCGTCGTCTACCGCCCTGGTGCTCTCGGCACGGCATGGTCAACGACCAACTTCCATCGGAAGAGTACTGTACGTGGAGAGGCTGACAGCTGGGTCCACGGCAGCCGCAAGGAAGTGCCTCCTTATTACGCGGAAAATAATTATTCCTCCACCTGACAGCGGGGACCCACCGGACGGGCCACCAGTATTTTGTGAAAAAAATCGTTTCCCCCTGACTACTGGGACCCACCGGATGGGCCACCGTATTTCACAAAAAAACGTTCCCCCCGCTGTCAGCTCGGACCCACCGGAAGTGCCTCCTTATTAAGCATAAAAAATGAATACTCCCCCGGCTAGCTGGGACCCACCTTGCTGGGAGGCTGATTTGTGGGCCTACTAAGTTGACGGGGACAAAGGGCTTTGTCAATTAGTCAATATGAACGATTCTAGCTCCAGTGACCGTACGATGTCCATCCAACGGCCGTAGTGCTTCTTCAACCTCTGGTCTTCTTGCTCCAGCCGCCCAAAGCAGCACCGGTCGTGCCGCATGCTCCTGCCTCCCATGGCCGGTTGTGCTGCCGCAGAGGCCTCACCGCCCCCTACTATTCCCACCGCTGGCCAGGCCCTGCGGCGACGGCAGCCTCACATCGTAGCCGAACCAGTGAACCCTCGTAGTCCTCTCCGCGCGGGCTTCCACTGCCGTGTCGTCCCCTTCCTAGGCCTCGTCGTCGTCCACCGCCGTGGTGCTCTCCGCGCGGCGTGGTCAACGTAGTCAAGGAACAAGTTCCATCGGAAGAGTACTGTACGTGGAGAGGCTGACAGCTGGGTCCACGGCCACAGCCCAGTTTTTTTGTGATTTGCCAAGTAAGTCGCTTTGTCAGGCCTGTTGGGCTGCAAATCTTTCAAGACAAGGAGAGCTTTCATCCGGCTGGCCGAGAAAATGGCCCATCAGTAATGAGAAATGGTTTGTACATTTTTAAAACACATCAAACCGGCTATTAGTTTCAAATATCTTTTTTTTCATTTCAAGATTTTAAATTACATTAATTTTTATGCATGGAGAATTTGTTGGATTTTATATTGATATACATTTATTTTCAAAATCAGTTTGAATGTGAGTCGAAATTTCAGGATTAAAAACAGTACGGACTGCACCGAAATATGCAAAATTTTGTATAATTTTTTAACCGTTGCCACAATATGGGCTGCAATGCTAACAAAAAGAATATGGGCTCCAAAAAAACCTTAAGAATTAGCAAACGGGCTGTAAATTATTAGAAATAATGGCAGATGGGTTGTATGCTGTTTTCCACAGATTTGAGGCTTTCCTAAAAAAAGGTTGACGCACAAGCACTGGCTGTTGGATGTCCATCCAACGGCCGTCGTGCTTCTTCAACCTCTGCTCTTCCTGCTCCAGCCGCTCAAACAAGCGCCAGCGGGACTGCCTGCTCCCTCCTCCTCGCGGCCGGCTGTGCTGCCGCGCAGGCCTCACCGCCCGACCGTACTCCCATCGCTGGCCTAGCCATCCCTCTACTCACCCACACCTGCTGTTATTCTCCGGCGACGGCAGACGAACCAGTAAACCCTCGTACAGTCGTACTCCCCTCCGCATGGGAAACAACTGCCGAGTCTTCCCTGCCTCCGTGTCGTCCCCTTCCTAGGCCTCGCCGTCGTCCACCACCCTGGTGCTCTCGGCGCGGCGTGGTCAACGTGGTTAAGGAACGACTTGCATCGGACGTGGACTGTACATGGAGAGGCTGACAGCTGGGTCCACGGCCGCAGCAAGGAAGTGCCTCCTTACTACGCGGAAAATAATGATTCCTCCACCTGACAGCTGGGACCCACCAGACGGGCCACTGTATTTCGTGAAAAAACGTTCCCCCCTGACTGCTGGGACCCACCAGCTACATCTTCGATGCAAGGAAGTGCGTCCGGGCAAAAAAATGACTCGCCCCCTGACTGCTGGGACCGACCAGCTACATCTTCACAGGCAAGGAAGTGCCTGACAGTCGGGACCCACCTGGTCGAAGCATACGTAGCGTTGTCATTCTGGTCGCGAACATGTACGTACATACTGGTCGATGTAGAGGCACGCACGTGTCGTAGTAGAGGCGCGCACGTAGCATTTACACGTACATACAGCGGCCAGGGTGCAAGAAAGAAAATACGGCCACGTATGTGTACATATGGGCGGGGTCTCCAAGGCCACTCGCACATACGTACGGCCAGGGCTCGTGTACATGGCTGGGTCGGAACGGAGAAACAGCGTCGTCGTCGTGTTCATGGGGAGGCAATGTAATGCGCCGTGTTCATGGGGATGCAACGGAATGTGTCGTGTTCATGGGGAGGCAACGGAATGCGTCGTGTTCATCGGGAGGACTTGGACGGAACAGGCGATGGAAACGAGGCCTGGCGTACCGCAGAACGGAGGAAACGGCCTTGTGTTCGACCGGCCATGTTCGAAACAGGATCCTGTTCATCGGGAGGGGTCTGGCATACCGCAAAACGGAGGAAACGGACCTCCTACGGTCGAAACGGGGGTCCTGTTGATCGGGAGGGGTGTGGCGTACTGCAAAACGGACGAAACGAACTTGTGTTGGAGCGCTACGATCGAAACGGGGGTCCTGTTCATTGGGAGGGGTGTGGCGTACCGCAAAACGGGACTCCGCGGGATACTGTTCATCTCCACCGTCGACCTCCTCCAGCCTCCACGGGCTCATGTTCATCCAGCCTCCACGGGCTCCTGTTCATCCAGCCTCCACGGGCTCCTGTTCATCCAGCCTCCACCGCGCGCTACTCCACCGGCTACTGTTCAACCACCCCTCCACCGTCTACTGTTCATCCATACCTCCACACCACGGGGTCCTGTTCAACCACCCCTCCTCGGGCACCCCTCCACCGTCTACTGTTCATCCAGCCCTCCACACCACGGGGTCCTGTTCAACCACCCCTCCACCATCTATTGATCATCCAGCCCTCCACACCACGGGGTCCTATTCATCCACCCCTCCACGGGCACCCCTCCACCGTCTACTGTTTATCCAACCCTCCACCACACCACGGGGTCCTGTTCATCCAGAGGCAACGCCACCGCTCACTGTTCATCCAAACCCCCCGCAACGCTCACTGTTCATCCCATCGACCGTCTTCAGTTAGCAACAGTAGCGAAGGAATCGCTCGATCGGGTTCAGTTAACAGCCATCGATCGATCGCTCGGGTTCAGTAACGCGTAGCCTGCAGTGCAATCGCTCGGGTTCAGTTAGAGCCCAACGCCTCGCTCGGGTTCAGTTAGAGCCAACGCCTCGCACACACGTGCGTACGTGTACGAGAGAAACGCGCATCGCTCGGCCCCCGACCTCCCACCGTAACCGGTAACTCCCTGAAATTTTCCTCCCCCTCGCTTCTACCATGGTTTTTCTGTCATGGACGGCCCAAAGAATGTCATGCAGCTGCATCTCCGGCCCGCCCAGGACGAAAAGCCCATTTTCTGTCATGATTTTTTTCATAGAAGTAGGAGCCCACCACATCTATGATGATACTGGGTTTTGTCACAATTATCGTCATAGAAGTGTCATATGTATGACAAAAAAAAATTCGTTCGGCCCAAAATGTCACGGATGTGTCTTTTTTTTGTAGTGTACTCATTGATCTTCACTTATATCTTTCGGAGTAGTTTGTCATTTGCTCTAGTGCTTCACTTATATCTTCTAGAGCATGGTGGTAGTTTCATTTTGAAGAAATAGATGAACTCTCATGCTTCACTTATATTATTTTGAGAGTCTTAAATAGCATGGTTATTTGCTTAAAATCCTAATATGCTAGGTATACAAGATTAGTAAAAACTTTCATATAGAGTATTGAATACTAAGAGAAGTTTGATGCTTGATGATTGTTTTGAGATATGGAGGTAATAATATCAAAGTCGTGCTAGTTGAGTAGTTGTGAATTTGAGAAATGCTTGTGTTGAAGTTTGCAAGTTCTGTAGCATGCATGTATGGTAAACGTTGTGTAACAAATTTGAAACATGAGGTGTTATTTGATTGTCCTCCTTATGAGTGGCGGTCGGGGATGAGCGATGGTCTTTTCCTACCAATATATCCCCCTAGGAGCATGCGCGTAGTGCCGAGGTTTTTAATGACTTGTAGATTTTTGCAATAAGTATGTGAGTTCTTTATGACTAATGTTGAGTCCATGGATTATACGCACTCTCACCCTTTCATCCTTGCTAGCCTCTTCGGTACCGTGCATTGCCCTTTCTCACATTGAGAGTTAGTGCAAACTTCGCCAGTGCATCCAAACCCCGTGATATGACACGCTCTATCACACATAAACCTCCTTATATCTTCCTCAAAACAGCCACCATACCTACTGTCGGTGTCAAAACCGGCGGATCTCGGGTAGGGGGTCCCGAACTGTGCGTCTAGGTGGATGGTAACAGGAGGCAGGGGACACAATGTTTTACCCAGGTTCGGGCCCTCTTGATGGAGGTAAAACCCTACGTCATGCTTGATTAATATTGATGATATGGGTAGTACAAGAGTAGATCTACCACGAGATCAGAGAGGCTAAACCCTAGAAGCTAGCCTATGGTATGATTGTTGTTCGTCCTACAGACTAAAACCCTCCGGTTTATATAGACACCGGAGAGGGCTAGGGTTACACAGAGTCGGTTACAATGGTAGGAGATCTACATATCCGTATCGCCAAGCTTGCCTTCCACGCCAAGGAAAGTCCCTTCCGGACACGGGATGAAGTCTTCAATCTTGTATCTTCATAGTCCAGGAGTCCGGCCGAAGGTATAGTCCGGCTATCCGGACACCCCCTAATCCAGGACTCCCTCAGTAGCCCCTGAACCAGGCTTGAATGACGACGAGTCCGGCGCGCAGATTGTCTTCGGCATTGCAAGGCGGGTTCCTCCTCCACGCACTTCATAGAAGATTTTGAACACAAAGGTAGTGTCCGGCTCTGCAAAATAAGTTTCCACATATTGCCATAGAGAGAATAATATTTACACAAATCTAATCTGCCGATGTATTCCGTAGCGTGACATCACACCACGGCCAAGTATTTATTCGAATCATTTTACTGTTCTACCTCAGCGCGTTTAGCGAGGCGGTTTCCTTGGCACGTCTTGTCAAAGCAGAGATCGTGTCCCCTTATTCCGGGATTCTCATCAATACGGGTGTGGGTATCCCAACCGCGCCATTGATTACGGCGCTTGGGAGATAAGTGAGTTTTACTAGGCTGGTGGGGACGCATAGTCGCGTCCACCCATATAAGGGGATAAGGATCCACCTTTTCATCCACGCCTTCTTCCTCCTTTGCCTATCCATTTCCGTGCACTCGAGCTCCAGCGCCCAAGTCCGCACACCCCACCTCAACCTTCTCCAGCCATGTCCGGAGCGGGAGGCAAGTGGATGGTCTCCTCCGTTACGGAGGGACACATCAAAAAACTGAGGAAGGCCGGATACTTGTCTAACGACATTGCGCACAGGCTTCCCAAAGAGGTGCAACTCATCCCCACCCCTAGGCCCCATGAGAGGGTGGTGTTCCTCCCCCATTTCCTCCATGGACTGGGCTTCCCTCTCCACCCATTTGTCCGGGGGCTCATGTTCTACTATGGCCTGGATTTCCACGATCTGGCCCCGAACTTTGTCCTCAACATCTCGGCGTTTATCGTCGTGTGCGAGGCTTTCTTCTGCATCCGCCCCCATTTCGGCCTATGGCTCAAGACTTTCAATGTCAGGCCGAAGGTAGTGCGCGGCACCCAGGCAAAGTGTGGAGGCGCCATGGTGGGCAAGATGCCCAACGTCCTATGGCTCGAGGGCTCCTTCATGGAGTCCCTAAAGGGGTGGCAATCGGGGTGGTTTTACATCACCGAGCCGCAGCCCCCGAGTTCCGATCCGGACCCCCTATGCGGCTCGCCTCCTGGAAAGAGACGGGCCTATCATGGGGTAAGAAAGGAGAGCTGACCGGACTCCAAACATGCGTCCAAACCCTGGTGGACAAGAAGCTCAAACTTGTCAACGTAGTCCAGGTTATGCTCATCCGCCGGATCCTTCCGTGTCAACAACAGGCTTTCAACCTGTGGGAGTTCGACCCGGTGCGGCACCAAACTCTAAGCAGGCTCTTCGACATGACGTACGAAGATGCCTGGAAGGTGCTTTTCAAGGGCGCCGAGGCCCCCGCATCCGCTACCGAGGATCGCGGATTCAGCACGCAGCGTCACGCTCGTGCGGTAAGCTGTTTTTACCTTTTACAGGGTATTAGTTTTTCATAGTTTGACTCCATGCGGGATCTAAGCTCCCTTACCTTTGACAGGATTGGCAGGAGACGTCCGGACAGATCAACTGTCCGGCTCCTTTGCCCGAAGGCCCAGTGGACGCTCGCTTGGCGAAGCTGCTGGTTCCGGCACCCTACGTGGTGCCGGAGAAGAAGGCCAAGAAGAAGGCCACGGGGACTCAAAAGAGTGCCTGGCGCCAGGAGGTGTCGGATTCATCATCCGACGACTCCAAGGCGCACTCCTCCCATGAAGACGAGGAGGAGGAATAAGAGACTTCTCCCCCTCCAGTGGGGGGAGGGAAGAAAAGGAAGGCCGCCCCAACTGGGGAGGCCGAAGGGTCCAAGAGGGGGAAGACCCCTCCTCCGGACTACTCCACCAACGCCGACGGCGGCGAAGAGGAGTGGCCGCACAGGGCCAAGCCCCTGGCAAGATCGTAAGTATCCGGATACCAGAGTGATTCATAGTATTCCCCCATTTCACAGCTTTTCCTTACGTCGAACATGTCTATGCAGTCCGCCCAAGGCCGGGCTCGACGAGTCGTCGAGCGGCTCCCTGGATTCGTCGGATGTGAATTCGCTTCCGGCGGCTACCTCCCCCCACCCTACGGACGACGCCGAGGTGGCGTCCCAACAGGTTCCAAGCCAGGAGGAGGTGGTCCTAGAGGCGCCGCAAGGCGACCTCCCGGACTCCAGGCGTGAAGGGGATGGAACCACCAAGGGCTCTAAGTCCGGCTTTGAGCCGGACACCACGCCGGAACCTTCAACGGTTCCAGACTCCGGTAGGCAGCCTCCTTCCAAGAGGAGCAAGCCTACCGAGCCGGTGACCTCCATCCAATCGTAGGCACCGGACAATTTGCTGGAGGTGCTTAACGGCGCCTCCATCGACGAGGAGCACCGCACTATTATGAGTGTGGTGATTCAGAAGGTTCAGTCCACCAAGAGCGGACTGACTGAAGCCTGTGCCAGCCTTCTAACAGGCTTTGAGGTAAGTAAGGAATATGTAAA
This sequence comes from Triticum dicoccoides, assembly GCF_002162155.2. Lineage (NCBI taxonomy): Eukaryota > Viridiplantae > Streptophyta > Magnoliopsida > Poales > Poaceae > Triticum > Triticum dicoccoides. Next base: position 539,931,473 of record NC_041390.1, read on the forward strand.
AATATTGCCGCATAGACAGTAGCCCCTGATGCTCTGTTCGGCGTTCGGAAAGAAAAGCCGAATAGAGGATCTAATAACATTCGCAGGAGTCTAACAAAAGTAAGTCAATATGCGTATGCAGGCTTTGCTGCTAGCATCCGCCGCACTGACAACAGAGGTGGGCACGCTGAAGCAGAACCTCGAGCGGTCTGAGCAAGAGCTCGGCCTAGCCAAGCAGCAGCTCGAGGAGAAGGAAGGTAAGAAATACCTTATTGAAATATGTGAAAGGTGCAATTGCAAAAAGTGACAGGATTAACGCGACTATTGTAGGGGCCACAACTGAGGTGGCGACCCTTAAGCAAGCGCTGTCCGAGGCCGAGAAGAGGGCGGCCACGGAGCGCACTGAGCGGGAGAAGCATGAGACGCAGGTTGGCGAGGTGCGGCAAGAGCTCCAGGCTCTCATGAAAAAACATGAGAGTTTGGAGCTTGACTCGAAGACGCGAGAGTCTGAGCTCGTGGCGGCCATTGAAGATGCCAAGTCTGCCAAGGCCGAAGCCCAGAAGGCCCTCCAGGAGGTTGAGGCAATAAAAAAGATAGTGGCGGGTAAGGCATTCTTTATGCAAAGCAAGCACGTAAAAGTGAATTACTTGTTACTTACCCGAATCCGGAGCTCTCCAGGAGCATTCGTAGACTTGCCCCGTAGCGTGTCGGATGCTGCCGCCTTCTACCGAGCCGAGGAGGGAAGCTCGACGGAGAAGGTGTTCTGGTCTCAGTATGCTGAGGCCGAACACCCGGTGCCCTTAAGCGACCAGCTGAAACAGCTAGTCGAGCTCCATAAGGTGGCCGAACAGGCCATGAAGGGCCTCATAGTCCGGTTGTGGCCTGGAGAGGCCATGCCTGGGAGCTACTTCGGGCTGGTGAGGCGGCTGGTGGAGGCATGTCCAAGGCTCGAAGTCATCAAGCGCTCCGTATGCATCAAGGGTGCCCATAGGGTGCTTGCCCGTGCGAAGGTGCACTGGGGCAAGCTGGATGCTGAGAAGCTTGTGAAGGACGGGCCACCGCCGGGCAAGGAGCATCGCAAGCCTGAGATGTATTATGAGGGCGTTCTGAAGGGTGCCCGCCTTGTGGCGGATGAATGTTCCATGGATGTATTTTTTCAGTAAACTCGCTCGTTTTGTCCTGTGCGCTGAAACTTGCTCATGTGCGCTAAGCAATGCTTTTTGAATTTAAAATATTACCTTCTATGCGGTCGTTTATCAAATTTGAGAGATGGTGAGTCGTCGGCTTCTGCCCCCATGGCACGAGTGCTGGGGTGTTCGGGAACATGAGCGCTCTTTTTCCCATTCTTGGGTCCTTCGAGGGAGGCGCTCAACACAACGAACAAGGCAATCGGACTATAATGCTTGAACACTCTCACTTAGCCATATAATTCTATAATTTTAAATTTCGGCGAAGCCCCTAGTGTTCGGAAGACCGAATTCGGGGCGCTATCCACGCCTAGGCCGGACAAAGCCGACTCCTCGCTCTAAGCAGCATAAGTCTTTAGGGACTCGAAAACCTCTCGAACAGCGACCAGCTCTCGCCTCATCATGACGGTCAGTTTTAGCTTTCTCTACTGAGGTGCTTAGCCCAGCTCAACTGGGGCACAATCGCAGTAGTTCTCCTAGTGCTACCTTAGCCGATATAACGGAACGTAAGGTACCAAAACATAGGAGCCGGGCAAACCCAACTATTGACCCAAGACATGATTCGGAGCCGATGCCTATAATGCTATAAGTTCGGGGTGCCGCACTTGTGAAAGTGTTCGGACTTCTCGCACCGTATTGTGGGGTACTTAAGCCCCTGGCATATTGGCCGTACCAAAGTGTATGGGTGCAACATGTCATTAATGAACATATATTCGTAAAAAAGAGTAATGCAATAATAGACGGAAGCTATGCAATGTTTATTTAAAAAGGGCTGCGATCAAAGCAGGACGATACAAATAGTGCGATAAGCAAAAGATGGGACTATCAAATATGTCCTTTCCAGGGGCGAGCTGCGGAATGTTATGCGAAACAGGTATACTGCTCGTTATAGAGACCACCTTAGAGTTCTGTAGTGCGGCGTAGCTTTCTGCTCCCCTGGTTGTTGTATCGTTTGTGCGGCAATTGTACTGCCGGACAGGCCTTCCGAAGAGTGGAGTCCTGAAAGTAAGAGAAGATGAAAAAGTCGGCAGCCCCTAGTGCGGTTTAAGCCGTGTTTCGGGCGTGCCGTGATTGTGCCCCTCCCCTTTTGCCCATGGTATTTCCAGAGCGTAGTTATGTACGCACAACACTGGTTTCGCAAGTTCGCGAGGGCTGGGGTTGGGGCCGCATTGCTACGCTTGCTCGGAACGTGCCCGGCGGTCTTGTTGTAGGTTACTCCGGGCGCGCTTGACGGTATCCAGACATTTAATGGCCAGACTGGAGAATTGCCTTGAGAGGCTGCTTTGTACTTCCGCCGCGATAGCCGCCGTATGCTCCTCCGTTCGGAGAGAGCGTTCGGTGTTTCCATTGACCGTGATGACTCCTCGAGGGCCTGGCATTTTGAGCTTGAGGTATGCGTAGTGCGGCACCGCATTGAACTTGGCAAATGCGGTTCGCCCGAGCAGTGCGTGATAGCCACTGTGGAACGGAACTATGTCGAAGATTAACTCCTCGCTTCGGAAATTATCCGGAGATCCGAAGACCATTTTAAGTGTAACTGAGCCTGTACAGTTGGCCTCTACACCTAGTATGACGCCTTTAAAGGTCATTTTAGTGGGTTTAATCCTCGAGGGATCGATGCCCATTTTCCGCATTGTATCCTGGTAAAGCAGGTTCAGGCTGCTGCCGCCATCCATAAGGACTCTAGTGAGGTGAAATCCGTCAATAATTGGGTCTAGAACCAATGCGGCGAATCCACCATGACAGGTGCTAGTGGGGTGGTCCCTTCGATCAAAAGTGATCGGGCAAGAAGACCATGGGTTGAACTTTGGGGCGACTGGCTCCATCGCGTATACGTCCCTTAGCGCACGCTTCCACTCCCTCTTGGGGACGTGGGTTGCGTATATCATGTTCATCGTCCGCACTTGTGGGGGAAAACCTTTCTGTCCACTGTTGTTCGGCGGCCGGGGCTCCTCCACGTCATCGCTATGCAGCCCCTTGTCACTTCTTTCGGCATTTAACTTGCCTGCCTGCTTGAACACCCAACAATCCCTGTTGGTGTGATTGGCTGGTTTTTCGGGGGTGCCATGTATCTGGCATGAGCGATCGAGTATTCGGTCCAAACTGGACGGGCCCGGGGTATTTCTTTTGAATGGCTTTTTCCGCTGACCGGGTTTAGAGCCTCTGAATCCGGCATTAACTGTCGTATCCTCAGCATTGTCGCCGTTAATGCGGCGCTTTTGCTTGTTGAGACGCGACCTGCCACTGCTGTCCTTGGTATCCGAATTACCAGGGCTCTTGGTCATGTTATTGCTACGAGCTAGCCAGCTGTCTTCTCCCGCGCAAAAGCGGGTCATAAGTGTCGTCAGGGCTGCCATGGATTTCGGCTTTTCCTGTCCTAGGTGCCGTGCAAGCCACTCGTCGCGGATGTTATGCTTGAAGGCTGCTAGGGCCTCTGCGTTCGGACAGTCGACGATTTGATTTTTCTTGGTTAGGAACCGTGTCCAGAATTGTCTGGCCGATTCCTCTGGCTGCTGAATTATGTGGCTAAGGTCATCGGCGTCTCATGGTCGGACATAAGTGCCCTGGAAATTGTCGAGGAATGCGGCTTCCAGGTCCTCCCAACAACCAATTGATTTTGCTGGCAAGCCGTTAAGCCAATGCCGAGCTGGTCCTTTAAGCTTGAGTGGGAGGTATTTGATGGTGTGTAGGTCATCACCGCGGGCCATGTGGATATGAAGGAGATAGTCCTCGATCCATACCGCAGGATCTGTTGTGCCATCATATGATTCGATGTTCACGGGTTTGAAACCCTCAGGGATTTGATGATCCATTACTTCATCTGTGAAGCATAGTGGGTGTGCGGCGCCTCTGTATTGGGCTATATCACGATGCAGCTCAAATGAGCTTTGTCTACTGTGTTCGGCCCGGCCGGATTGACTGTATCCGGAGTGATGATTACCGTCTCGTGCCGTGGGGCGCCCACGCGATCCGTAGATCGATCTTGTTTGCCTTGCCTTGTCCTCCAATATATCTCGCAGGTCTGGCGCATTTTCCCGTGCCTTGGTATTTTTTGAGCGTCGTCGGGGTGCGGCTTGAGTGGAGGGCCAAGAGGCCTCTCTGTCGTGGCCACGGGGTGGCCGGTCGGCCGCATCATGCACTGGTGATGTAGGTTTAGGTGCTTCCTCCTCTAATCAAGGTAGCAACCTGCGCTTTGGGTAGCTCTTGGAGGGGCGTTCGAGTTCATACTCTTCGGCCGCAAGGACTTCAGTCCATCTATCGGCTAGTAAATCTTGATCAGCTCTAAGCTGTTGCTATTTTTTCTTGAGGCTGCTCGTCGTGGCCATAAGCCTGCGTTTGAAACGCTCTTGTTCGACGGGATCCTCTGGCACGACAAATTCGTCGTCGTCGAGGCTTGCCTCGTCTTCGGAGGGAGGTATATAATTATCGTCCTCGACCTCTCTGTCTGCCACCCTCTCATGAGGGCTGGCTTCTCCATCCTCCTGTGCTGAATCTTGCTGGAGGTGGTTGTCTTCGGCACTGTCCGGGGTGTTATTATCTCCCGTGCCGGAATCACCGTTTTTGCTTTGGCGGGATTTAGAGCGGCGCCGCTGATGCCAGCGCTTAGGCTGCTTCTTGGAGGGGTCATCCTCCACTGTTCCATCGCCATTGCCTTCTTTTGGGGTGTCCACCATGTATATATCATACAACGAGGTGGCTTTCCAGTGCCCCATAGGTGCTGGTTCTTGATCGTCTCCTGCATTGGCGTCCATACTGTCGATGTCTTCGGAGTCGAAGTCGAGCATGTCGGTTAAATCATCAACAGTGGCTACGAAGTGGGTGGTGGGTGGGCTTTGAATTTCTTCATCATCCGCATCCCAACCTTGCTGACCATAGTCCGGCCACGGCTCTCCTGATAAAGAGAGAGACTTTAGTGAATTCAGAATATCGCCGAAGGGCCAGTGCTAAAAGATGTCTGCGGCGGTGAACTCCATGATCGGCGCCCAATCGGGTTCGATCGGTAGGGGCGCGGAGGGCTCGGAGTCTGGAGAGGAGTCCGGCTCCTTGGAGTCACGGGCTTCGCAGAGAATAGGGATGGTGTTCGGCTCGATCGCTGCAGAGATTGCAGCCCCCGAGGCGGTGTCGAACCACCCATCCTCGATTGGCGCAGTTGGCTCTGAATTAAGGGTCGGAGCTGTGCGGGTGCGGCCTCCAGGGCACTGTTCGGCGGCAGAGCTAGATCATGCCCATCGTGACAGTGCGGCCCGCTCGGCTGCGGCTCGAATCCGTCGAAGATCAAGTCTCCGCGGAGGTCTGCTGTGTAGTTTAAACTTCCAAATCTGACCCGACGGCCAGGGGCATAGCTTTCGATCTGCTCCAGATGGCCAAGCGAATTGGCCTGCAGTGCAAAGCCGCCAAATACGAAGATCTGTCCGGGGATAAAAGTCTCACCTTGGATCGCATCGTCGTTGATGATCGGAGGAGCCATCGGGCCTAAAAGTGACGACACAGAGGAACTCTCAATGAAAGCACCAATGTCGGTGTCAAAACCGGCGGATCTCGGGTAGGGGGTCCCGAACTGTGCGTCTAGGCGGATGGTAACAGGAGGCAGGGGACACAATGTTTTACCCAGGTTCGGGCCCTCTTGATGGAGGTAAAACCCTACGTCCTGCTTGATTAATATTGATGATATGGGTAGTACAAGTGTAGATCTACCACGAGATCAGAGAGGCTAAACCCTAGAAGCTAGCCTATGGTATGATTGTTGTTCGTCCTACGGACTAAAACCCTCCGGTTTATATAGACATCGAAGAGGGCTAGGGTTACACAGAGTCGGTTACAATGGTAGGAGATCTACATATCCGTATCGCCAAGCTTGCCTTCCACGCCAAGGAAAGTACCTTCCGGACACGGGACAAAGTCTTCAATCTTGTATCTTCATAGTCCAGGAGTCCGGCCGAAGGTATAGTCCGGCTATCCGGACACCCCCTAATCCAGGACTCCCTCACCTACCTATTATGGCATTTCCATAGCCATTCCGAGATATATTGCCATGCAACTTTCCACCATTCCGTTCATCATGACACATTCATCATTGTCATATTGCTTAGCATGATCATGTAGTTGACATAGTATTTGTGGCAAAGCCACCATTCATAATTCTTTCATACATGTCACTCTTGGTTCATTGCATATCTCGGTACACCGCCGGAGGCATTCATATAGAGTCATCTTTGTTCTAGTATCGAGTTGTAATCATTGAGTTGTAAATAAATAGAAGTGTGATGATCATCATTAGAGCATTGTCCCAAGTGAGGAATAAAAAAGAAGAGAAAGGCCATAAAAAGAGAAGGCCCAAAAAAAGAGAGAAAGGCCATAAAAAAGAGAAGGCCCAAAAAATGAGAGAAAAATAGAGAAGGGACAATGCTACTATCCTTTACCACACTTGTGCTTCAAAGTAGCACCATGATCTTCATAGTAGAGAGTCTCTTGTTTTGTCACTTTCATATACTAGTGGGAATTTTTCATTATAGAACTTCGCTTGTATATTACAACAATGGGCCTCCTCAAGTGCCCTAGGTCTTCGTGAGCAAGCAAGTTGGGTGCACACCCACTAGTTTCTTTTGTTGAGCTTTCATACATTTATAGCTCTAGTGCATCCGTTGCATGGCAATCCCTACTCCTTGCATTAACATCAATCAGTGAGCATCTCCATAGCCCATTGATTAGCCTCGTTGATGTGAGACTTTCTCCTTTTTTGTCTTCTCCACATAACCCCCTCATTATATTCTATTCCACCCATAGTGCTATATCCATGGCTCGTGGTCATGTATTGCGTGAAAGTTTATGAGTTTGAGATTACTAAAGTATGAAACAATTGCTTGGCTTGTCATCGGGGTTGTGCATGATGAGGGCATTCTTGTGTGACGAAAATGAAACATGACTAAACTATATGATTTTGTAGGGATGAACTTTCTTTGGCCATGTTATTTTGAGAGGACATAATTGCTTAGTTAGTATGCTTGAAGTATTATCATTTTTATGTCAATATGAACTTTTGTCTTGAATCTTATGGATCTGAATATTCATACCACAATTAAGAAGAATTACATTGAAACTATGCCAAGTAGCACTCCGCATCAAAAATTCTGTTTTTATCACTTACCTACTCGAGGACGAGTAGGAATTAAGCTTGGGGATGCCGATACCTCCAACGTATCTATAATTTTTGATTGCTCCATGCTATATTATCTACTGTTTTGAATGTTTATGGGCTTTATTATACACTTTTATATCATTTTTGGGACTAACCTATTAACCCAGAGCCTAGTGCCAGTTTCTGTTTTTACCCTGTTTTAGGGTTTCGAAGAAAAGGAAAACCAAATGGAGTCCAATTGACCTGAAACTTCACGGAACTCATTTTTGGAAGGAAAGAAGCCAGAAGACTTGGAGTGCACGTCGGGGGACCTGCGAGGAGGTCATGAGGCAGGGGGCGTGCCCACCCCCTGGGCGCGCCCTCCACCCTCGTGAGCCCCTCGTGGCCCCCCTGACGTACTTCTTCCACCTATATATCTCCATATACCCTAAAAACATCCGGGAGCACAATAGATCAGGAATTCCGGCGCCAGAAGCCTCCGTAGCCACCGAAAACCAATCTAGACCCATTCTGGCACCCTGCCGGAGGGGGAAATCCTTCTCTGGTGGCCATCTTCATCATCCCGGTGCTCTCCATGACGAGGAGGGAGTAGTTCTCCGTCGGGGCTGAGGGTATGTACCAGTAGCTATGTGTTTGATCTCTCTCTCTCTCTCGTGTTCTTGAGGTGATACGATCTTGATGTATCGCGAGCTTTGCTATTATATTTAGATCCTATGATGTTTCTTCCCCCCTCTACTCTCTTGTAATGGATTGAGTTTCCCCTTTAAAGTTATCTTATCAGATTAAGTCTTTAAAGATTTGAGAACACTTGATGTATGTCTTGCCGTGGATATCTGTGGTGACAATGGGATATCACGTGATTCACTTGATTCACTTGATGTATGTCTTGGTAACCAACTTGCGGGTTCCGCCGATGAACCTATGCATAGGGGTTGGCACATGTTTTCGTCGTGATTCTCCGGTAGAAACTTTGGGGCACTCTTTGAGGTTCTATGTGTTCGTTGAATAGATGAATCTGAGATTGTGTGATGCATATCGTATAATCATACCCACGAATACTTGAGGTGACATTGGAGTATCTAGGTGACATTAGGGTTTTGGTTGATTTATGTCTTAAGGTGTTATTCTAGTACGAACTCTAGGGCTGTTTGTGACACTTATAGGAATAGCCCAACAGATTGATTGGAAAGAATAACTTTGAGGTGGTTTCGTACCCTACCATAATCTCTTCGTTCGTTCTCCGCTATTATGTGACTTTGGAGTGACTCTTTGTTGCATGTTGAGGGATAGTTATGTGATCCAATATGTTAGTATTGTTGAGGGAACTTGCACTAGCGAAAGTATGAACCCTAGGCCTTGTTTCAACGCATTGCAATACCATTTACGCTCACTTTTATCATTCGTTACCTTGCTGTTTTTATAATTTCAGATTACAAATACCCATATCTATTATCCATATACCACTTGTATCACCATCTCTTCGCCGAACTAGTGCACCTATACAATTTACCATTGTATTGGGTGTGTTGGGGACACAAGAGACTCTTTGTTGTTTGGTTGCAGCGTTGCTTGAGAGAGACCATCTTCATCCTACGCCTCCTACGGATTGATAAACCTTAGGTCATCCACTTGAGGGAAATTTGCTACTGTCCTACAAACCTCTGCACTTGGAGGCCCAACAACGTCTACAAGAAGAAGGTTGTGTAATAAACATCATAGTGCTTCCTCCCCCTGTATGCTGCAGACTGTGACGTAGCAACTCTGGCAGTGACATGAGTACCATCCATTGCCCCAATGCAATCCTGAAAATGGCATCACAAGCCTGTGTTAGTGCTCAACTTGAACAATACAAGCATATCAAGCCATGAAAAGTGTATATTGTCAATGCTCACCTCGAAGTATGGATACCATCTGATACGTCTCCAAGGTATCTATAATTTTTGATTGTTGCATGTTGTTATATTATCAATCTTGGATGTTTTATAATCATTTTATAGTCATTTTATATCCTTTTTGGGTACTAACCTATTGACATAGTGCCAAGTGTCAGTTCCTATTTTTTCCGTGTTTTTTATATCGTAGAAAATCAATATCAGACAGAGTCCAAATGCCACGAAACTTTACGAAGAATTTTTATGGGCCAGAAGGAACACAACGGGCCCTGGCTGCGCCTGGGGGGTGCCCTGAGGAGGAGGCCCAGGCACGCCCTGGTGGGTTGTGCCCACCTTGGGTGCCCCCGGACCGCCTCTTTGCTCTATAAATAGCCCAAAAATCTCAGAACCCTAGGGGGTCGACGAAATATTCATCCAGCCGCCGCAGAGTCCAGAACCACCAGATCCAATCTAGACACCATCTCGGATGGGGTTCACCACCTCCATTGGTGCCTCTCCGATGATGCGCGAGTAGTTCTTTGTAGACCTTCGGGTCCGTAGTTAGTAGCTAGATGGATTCATCTCTCTCTCTCTTGATTCTCAATACAATGGTCTCTTGAAGATCCATATGATGTAAATCTTTTGCGATGTGTTTGTTGGGATCCGATGAACTTCGAGTTTATGATCAGTTATATCTTTTTATATCCATGAAAGTATTTGAGTTTATTTGATCTCTTTTATGCATGATTGCTTATAGCATCATATTTCTTCTCCAATATCTGGGTTTTGTTTGGCCAACTTGATCTATTTATATTGTAATAGGAAGAGGTGCTTTGTAGTGGGTTCGATCTTACGGTGCTTGATCCTAGTGACAGAAAGGGAAACAACATGTATGTATCGTTGCTACTAAGGATAAAATGATGGGGTCTATCTCTACATAGATAGATCTTGTCTACATCATGTCATCATTCTTATTGCATTACTCCATTTCTCCATGAACTTAATACAATATATGCATGCTGGATAGCGGTCGATGTGTGGAGTAATAGTAGTAGATGCAGGCAGGAGTCGGTCTACTAATCTTGGACGTGATGCCTATATAATGATCATTGCCTGGATATCGCCATGAGTATTTGAAGTTCTATCAATTGCCCAACAGTAATTTGTCTACCCAACGTTTGCTATTTTTCTTGAGAGAAGCCACTAGTCAAACCTACGACCCTCGGGTCTTCTTTCTCATATATTGCCTTTGCGATCTATTTTTATTTGCTTTTATTTTTAGATCTATTAATTAAAAAACCCAAAAATACTTTGTTGCACTTTATTTTATTTGCGATCTATTTATCCAATCTATTACAACCTTTTTACCGTCACGCACCAACTTCTGGCACCGTTACCCGAAAGGGATTGATAACCCCTTTAATGCGTCGGGTTGCGAGGATTTGTTATCTGTGTGCAGGGGATGTTTACATTGTGTTGCTTGGTTCTCCTACTGGTTTGATAACCTTGGTTTCATATCTGAGGGAAATACCTATCGCTGCTGTGCTACATCACCCCTTCCTCTTTGGGGAAATACTGACGTAGCTTCAAGCAACATCACCATCTTAGGCTTCCGTGAATCTTGGGTGGAGTCTGACCAGATGGTCTCCTGATCATATCTCCTCCGGGCTCCCCAATAGCAAAAAGCACCTGCTTGAAGTACCTAGAGATGGTCCCCATTGATCTCCTGAACGTGTTGTGAATGACTCTGAACCTTTGGTTATGGCCAACAACATGGAGGAACATGGCCACTTGCTCTTCGACACTGGTGTTAATGCTATCTTGTAGCAGCCCCCTGCTCCTGAAGGTCTCGACAAGCCTGGAAAATGGTGCTCTTTTCATTCGAAGCATCCATAGAGCCTCGGCGTCATTGCAGTTGTAGATGTAGTTCAGATTTTGGACCCTCTCCTGTTCCCGGAGAAACAATGGACCATAGCGGATCAAGCACGACGAACAGCTCTCTAGTGCATGAACATGACCCATGCCTGAATCACACTAATCAGTGATGTTGCCTAGATTATTAGCCTCATCTGTGCGTCCATAACCTAGTCGACATCGATGGTTCGTTCAGTGGGAAATCGATCCTACACATAGCCTAATGGCCTAACCACCAAGCTAACAAAGGGGGGAGGGGTGCTGCTTACCGGCATCGGAGACGAGGACGGCGTAGGGGAAGCCATGGCACAGACTAGGTTGACCAGACGGTGGCCAACAACAAAGGGAGCACCAGATCCGCTGCAAACACCGCCGCCTCTAGTGCATATCTGAAATCGTAGCTGCCGCCGGTGGTGAAGCAGTAGGGAAGAAAGGGGGTAGTGGCTATGGGTGAGCGAGTGAAAGGGGGTGAAGCTAGATTTGGCGCCCGGATGGCACGCCAGATTTCCATCTCCCGCCATCCCCCTCGCCCTCACGTCGCACCCGCCCGTGCGACCTCGCGCCGCAGTCAGCCTGGATCACGAGAAACTGTTGATCCGAGCGTTTCCAGTGAGCCAGGCTCTGGGCTGCTTTGAGAAGCGTGCGATGCAGGCCCAACAGTAAAAACAGGCAACCAAACAGGCCTCTCCCTTCCCGTGCGGGCCTGGTTGGGCTGGATGCGGGCAACCAAACATGCCCTTGGTGTATTCATCGATATGTCGGTGTTGACATGCTGGTGTGCGCGAGAGGCAGATCTAATGGTTCCAACATTCGTAGAGGCAATGACGCGCACAACATCATCACCAACGGATGTGCGGGTTGTTATGGCGGTGGCGATGGCCTCCGTTGGTCAATGTGATGGGGCAGCGGCCCTCGACAACCACTACAAGGAGATCAAGCAGCACAATAGCACATCAAAAGGTGCGTCAGCATATCTTCCAGGACAACAATGGTGGTTGCTTGATGCTCTCGTGGTCAACACAAATAGGATTTTTCATCTTGTCCGAGGGTAGCAGCCAACACACGAGGATGCTTGAGGTGTCGGTGATATTAGTACTACACTGACGAATGAGCGGTACACTGGTGGTTCCCCGTCGAATTCTTGCTCTAGGCAGCAGCTCCGACAATATAGTGGATGTTGTGGTATGACTCATACTGTTGTTGAACAGTAGTGACCAATTTCGCGCCGAGACATGGACGACCACCTGATACGTCTCCAACGTATCTACAAAGGTTTATTGTTCCATGCCATTATAGTACCAATCTTGGATGTTTTATATACACTTTCAAGCAATTATATATCATTTTTTGGGACTAACCTATTAGCTTAGTGCCCACTGCTAGTTGCTGTTTTTTGTGTGCCTATTTTTGGTTTTTCACAATATCATTATCAAACGAAGTCCAAATGCAACGAAACTTTTTGGATATTGTTTTCTGGCAATAAGATACCCTTGGAAGCTTCGGGAGGAGACGAGAAGATGGAGAAGTGGCCCACGAGGCACCAGGGCGCGCCCAGAGGGGTAGAGCGTGCCCTGGTGGCTTGTGGGGCTCACGTGGCTCCGTTTGACCTAACTCTGCCTATATAAATTCTCTAAAATCAAGAAACCAATAGAGGAGTCCACGAAATACTTTTTCCGTTGCCGCAAGTTCCTGTTCTTGACAGATTTCATCTGGAGGCATTTTCCGGCACTCTGCCGGAGGGGGATTCGATCACGAAGGGGCTCTACATCATCCTTGCTGCCCTTCCGGTGATGCGTGAGTAGTTTACCATATACCTACGGGTCCATAATTAGTAGCTAGATGGCTTCTTCTTTCTATTTGATCTTTAATACAATATTCCCCTCGGTATTCTTGGAGTTCTATCCGATGTCATCACTTTTAATGGTGTCTTTGTTGGGATTCGATGAATTATGAGTTTATGGTCAGATCTATCCATGAATATTATTTGAGTTTTCTCTGAACTCTTTTATGCATGATTTTTATATCTTCGTATTTCTCTCCGATCTATTGATTTGGTTTTGCCAACTAGATTGATTTATTTTGCAATGGGAAAGGTGCTTCGTAATGGGTTCGATCTTGCGGTGCTCAATCCCAGTGACAGAAGGGGACATGACATGTATGTATTATTGCTATTAAGGGTAAAAAGACATGGTCTATTCATATGTGCGTTTATCTTGTCTACATCATGTCATTTTGCTTAATGCGTTATTCCATTTTTATGAACTTAATACACTAGATGCATGTTGGATAGCGGTTGATGTGTGGAGTAATAGTAATAGATGCAGGCAGGAGTAAGTCTACTTGTCTGGGATGTGATGCCTATATATATGATCATTGCCTTGGATATCGTCATAATTATTCGCTTTTCTATCAATTGCCCAATCATAATTTGTTTACACAATGTATACCATTTTCAAGAGAGAAACCTCTGGTGAAAACTATGGCCCCCGGGTCTATCTTTTATCATATATAAAATCCAAAAATACCTTGCTGCATTTTCCTTTATTTATTTAAATTTGTATTTTTGTCCGATCTATCTATCAAATACCAGAAATTTTAATCTTGCTCGTAACCATCAAGGGATTGACAACCCCTTGTTTGCGTTGGGTTGGAAGGATTTGTTATTTGTGTGTAGGTGCTGCTAAAGAGGTGTTGCTTTGTTCTCCTACTGGATTGGTAATCTTGATTCTTAACTAAGGGAAATACTTATCTCTACTGTACTGCATCATCCTCTCCTCTTCGGGAAAATCCTAACGCAGTTCACAAGGAGCACCACCTGACAATCGTTGCAATATTCTAAGGCGGGGAGGAGTCCGACTAAGTTGCTAGTGCCTTTTGGCCCTGGTGTCGAGTACCGACGAGAGCAACTATCGAATGATTTGATGAAATAGGGTTTCCCCCCACTTATATTATAAAGCAACGGACATCAATCACAAGGTAACTGCTGGGGTGAACAGAACACCAAGCCCAAAAGGAAAAGGACAAGACAAAAATGCCAACAATGGCAACTCGACAATCACGAATGGTCCTCCACCGCTGCTCCCTCCATCTATGTCCTACAACTCGCCATGGGACCGGATCGTTGCATACCAAACAACACCTCCAAGAAGGAATGCGACGCCAACGACGTTGCTGCCCGGAAAAGTCATAGGGTTTTACCCGGCACGCGGAGGGGGCGGGGGATGGTAGCACCGATGCCCTTCAAGAAGGAATGGCGACATCCACCGGCGTCACAGCATCGCAGCCGGATGAACCGACAGGGATTTCTCCCGCACACCATGCCCCGTCACCCACTAGAACGGAGCCATCCCACCATCTGGCCACCCGCAAGCACGTGCCACCACGGTCTTGGACCCATCCACGTGTTGTTGGGGAACGTAGTAATTTCAAAAAAATTCCTACGCACACGCAAGATCATGGTGATGCATAGCAACGAAGGTATGATCTACGTACCCTTGTAGATCGCAACAGAAGCGTTGACACAACGTAGAGGAAGTAGTCGTATGTCTTCTTCCCGATCCGACCGATCCAAGCACCGTTACTCTGGCACCTCCGAGTTCTTAGCACACGTACAGCTCGATGACGATCCCCGGGCTCCGATCCAGCAAAGCTTCGGGGAGGAGTTCCGTCAGCACGACGGCGTGGTGACGATCTTGATGTTCTACCGACGCAGGGCTTCGCCTAAGCACTACAACGATATGATCGAGGTGGAATATGGTGGCAGGGGGCACCGCACACGGCTAAGGAACGATCTCAATGATCAACTTGTGTGTCTAGAGGTGCCCCCTGCCTCCGTATATAAAGGAGCCAAGGGGAAGGGGTGCGGCCAGCCCTATGGAGGCGCAGGAGGAGTCCTACTCCTACCGGGAGTAGGACTCCCCCCCCCCCCAATCCTAGTTGGACTAGGATTCCCCGAGGGGGAAAGAGAGAGAGGGGGGCCGACCACCTCTCCTAGTCCTAATAGGACTAGGGGAGGGGGGAGGCGCGCAGCCCACCTTGGGCTGCCCCCTTCTCCTTTCCACTAAAGCCCACTAAGGCCCATTTAGCTCCCGGGGGGTTCCGGTAACCTCCCGGTACTCCGGTAAAATCCCGATTTCACCCGGAACACTTCCGATATCCAAATATAGGCTTCCAATATATCAATCTTTATGTCTCGACCATTTCGAGACTCCTCGTCATGTCCGTGATCACATCCGGGACTCCGAACAACCTTCGGTACATCAAAATGCATAAACTCATAATAACTGTCATCGTAACGTTAAGCGTGCGGACCGTACGGTTCGAGAACAATGTAGACATGACCGAGACACGTCTCCGGTCAATAACCAATAGCGGGACATGGTTGCCCATATTGGCTCCTACATATTCTACGAAGATCTTTATCGGTCAGACCGCATAACAACATACGTTGTTCCCTTTGTCATCGGTATGTTACTTGCCCGAGATTCGATCGTTGGTATCCAATACCTAGTTCAATCTCGTTACCGGCAAGTCTCTTTACTCGTTCCGTAATACATCATCTCACAACTAACATCTTAGTTGCAATGCTTGCAAGGCTTATGTGATGTGCATTACCGAGAAGGCCCAGAGATACCTCTCCGACAATCGGAGTGACAAATCCTAATCTCGAAATATGCCAACCCAACATCTACCTTTGGAGACACCTGTAATGCTCCTTTATAATCACCTAGTTACGTTGTGACGTTTGGTAGCACCCAAAGTGTTCCTCCGGTAAACGGGAGTTGCATAATCTCATAGTTATAGGAACATGTATAAGTCATGAAGAAAAGCAATAGCAACATACTAAACGATCGGGTGCTAAGCTAATGGAATGGGTCATGTCAATCAGATCATTCAACTAATGATGTGATCTCGTTAATCAAATAACAACTCTTTGTCCATGGTTAGGAAACATAACCATCTTTGATTAACGAGCTAGTCAAGTAGAGGCATACTAGTGACACTCTGTTTGTCTATGTATTCACACATGTATTATGTTTCCGGTTAATACAATTCTAGCATGAATAATAAACATTTATCATGATATAAGGAAATAAATAATAACTTTATTATTGCCTATAGGGCATATTTCCTTCAGTCTCCCACTTGCACTAGAGTCAATAATCTAGATCACATCATCATGTGATTAACATCGATAGTTCACATCATCATGTGATGAACACCCATAGTTCACATCGCCATGTGACCAACACCCAAAGGGTTTACTAGATTCGGTAATCTAGTTCACATCGCTATGCGATTAACACCCAAAGAGTACTAAGGTGTGATCATGTTTTGCTTGTGAGAGAATCTTAGTCAACGGTCTTTCACATTCAGATCCGTTATGTATTTTGCAATTTTCTATGTCTACAATGCTCTGCACGGAGCTACTCTAGCTAACTGCTCCCACTTTCAATATGTATCTAGATCGAGACTTAGAGTCATCCAGATCAGTGTCAAAACTTTGCATTGACGTATCCTTTTACGGCGAACCTTTTTTGTCACGTCCATAATCGAGAAACATATCCTTATTTCACTAAGGATAATTCTGACCGCTGTCCAGTGATCTACTCCTAGATCACTATTGTACTCCCTTGCCAAATCAGTGCAGGGTACACAATAGATTATGTATACAGCATGACATACTTTATAGAACCTATGGCCAAGGCATAGGGAATGACTTTCATTCTCTTTCTATCTTCTGCCGTGGTCGGGCTTTGAGTCTTACTCAACTTCACACCTTGTAATACAGGCAAGAACTCTTTCTTTGACTGCTCCATTTTGAACTACTTCAAAATCTTGTCAAGGTATGTACTCATTGAAAAAACTTATCAAGCGTCTTGATCTATCTCTATAGATCTTGAAGCTCAATATGTAAGCAGCTTCACCGAAGTCTTTCTTTGAAAAACTCCTTTCAAACACTCCTTTATGCTTTGCAGAATAATTCTACATTATTTCCGATCAACAATATGTTATACACATATACTTATCAGAAATGATGTAGTGCTCCCACTCACTTTCTTGTAAATACAGGCTTCACCGCAAGTCTGTATAAAACTATATGCTTTGATCAACTTATCAAAGTGTATATTCCAACTCCGAGATTCTTGCACCAGTCCATAGATGGATCGCTGGAGCTTGCATATTTAGTTAACACCTTTAGGATCGACAAAACCTTCTAGTTGCATCGTATACAACTCTTCTTTTAGTAAATCCATTAAGGAATGCAGTTTTGTTTATCCATTTGCCAGATTTCATAAAATGCGGCAATTGCTAACATGATTCGGACAGACTTAAGCATAGATACGAGTGAGAAAATCTCATCGTAGTCAACACCTTGAACTTGTCGCAAACCTTTTGCGACAATTCTAGCTTTGTAGATAGTAACACTACTATCAGCGTCCGTCTTCCTCTTGAAGATCCATTTATTTTCTATGGCTTGCCGATCATCGGGCAAATCCATCAAAGTCCATACTTTGTTCTCATACATGGATCATATCTCAGATTTCATGGCCTCAAACCATTTCGCGGAATCTGGGCTCATCATCGCTTCCTCATAGTTCGCAAGTTCGTCATGGTCTAGTAACATGACTTCCAGAACAGGATTACCGTACCACTCTGGTGCGGATCTCACTCTGGTTTACCTACGAGATTTGGTAGTAACTTGATCTGAAGTTACATGATCATCATCATTAGCTTCCTCACTAATTGGTGTAGTAGTCACAGGAACAAATTTCTGTGATGAACTACTTTCCAATAAGGGAGCAGGTACAGTTACCTCATCAAGTTCTACTTTCCTCCCACTCACTTCTTTCGAGAGAAACTCCTTCTCTAGAAAAACTCCGAATTTAGCAACAAAAGTCTTGCCTTCGGATTTGTGATAGAAGGTGTACCCAACAGTCTCCTTTGGGTATCCTATGAAGACATATTTCTCCGATTTGGGTTTGAGCTTATTAGGATGAAACCTTTTTATATAAGCATCACAACCCCAAACTTTAAGAAACGACAACTTTGGTTTCTTGCCAAACCACAGTTCAGATTGTGTCGTCTCAACGGACTTAGATGGTGCCCTATTTAACGTGAATGCAGCTGTCTCTAATGCATAACCCCAAAACGATAGTGGTAGATCGGTAAGAGACATCATAGATCGCACTATATCTAATAAAGTACGGTTATGACGTTCGGACACACCATTACACTATGGTGCTCCAGGTGGCGTGAGTAGTGAAACTATTTCACATTGTCTTAATTGAAGGCCAAACTCGTAACTCAAATATTTTACCTCTGCGATCATATCGTAGAAACTTTTATTTTCTTGTCACGATGGTTTTCCACTTCACTCTGAAATTCTTTGAACTGTTCAAATGTTTCAGACTTATGTTTCATCAAGTAGATATACTCATATCTGCTCAAATCATCTGTGAAGATCAGAAAATAATGATACCTGTCGCGAGCTTCAATATTCATCGGACCACATACATCAGTATGTATGATTTCCAACACATCCGTTGCTCGCTCCATTGTTCCGAAGAACAGAGTCTTAGTCATCTTGCCTATGAGGCATGGTTCGCAGGCATCAACTGATTCATAATCAAGTGATTCCAAAAGCCCATCAGCATGGAGTTTCTTCATGCGCTTTATACCAATATGACCTAAACGGCAGTGCTACAAATAAGTTGCACAATCATTATTAACTTTGCATCTTTTGGTTTCAATATTATGATTATGTGTATCATTACGATCGAGATCCAACGAACTATTTTCATTGGGTGTGTGACCATATAAGGTTTTATTCATGTAAACAGAACAACAATTTATTCTCTTACTTAAATGAATAACCATATTACAATAAACATGATCAAATCATATTCATGTTGAACGCAAACACCAAATAACACTTATTTAGGTTCGACATTAATCCCGAAATTATAGGGAGTGTGCGATGATGATCATATCAATCTTGGAACCACTTCCAACACACATCGTCACTTCACCCTTAACTAGTCTCTGTTTATTCTGCAACTCCCGTTTCGAGTTACTAATCTTAGCAACTGAACTAGTATCAAATACTGAGGGTTTGCTATAAACACTAGTAAAGTACACATCAATAACATGTATATCAAATATACTTATGTTCACTTTGCCATCCTTCTTATCCGCCAATTACTTGGGGTAGTTCCGCTTCCAGTGACCAGTCCCTTTGCAGTAGAAGCACCTAGTCTCAGGCTTAGGACCAGACTTGGGCTTCTTCACTTGAGCAGCAACTTGCTTGCCGCTCTTCTTGAAGTTCCCCTTCTTCCCTTTGCCCTTTTCTTGAAACTAGTGGTCTTGTTAACCATCAACACTTGATGTTTTTCTTGATTTCTACCTTCGTCAATTTCCGCATTACGAAGAGCTTGGGAATCGTTTCCGTTATCCCTTGCATATCATAGTTCATCACGAAGTTCTACTAACTTGGTGATGGTGACTAGAGAATTCTGTCAATCACTATCTTATCTGGAAGATTAACTCCCACTTGATTCAAGCGATTGTAGTACTCAGACAATCTGAGCACATGTTCACTAGTCGAGCGATTCTCCTCCATCTTTTAGCTATAGAACTTGTCGGAGACTTCATATCTCTCAACTCGGGTATTTGCTTGAAATATTAACTTCAACTCTTGGAACATCTCATATGCTCCATGACGTTCAAAACGTCTTTGAAGTCCCGATTCTAAGCCATTAAGCATGGTGCACTAAACTATCAAGTAGTCATCATATTGAGCTAGCCAAACGTTCATAACGTCTGCATCTGCTCCTGCAATAGGTCCGTCACCTAGCGGTGCATCAAGGACATAATTCTTCTGTGCAGCAATGAGGATAAACCTCATATCACGGATCCAATCCGCATCATTGCTACTAACATCTTTCAACACAATTTTCTCTAGGAACATATCAAAGTAAACACAGGGAAGCAACAATGCGAGCTATTGATCTACAATATAATTTGCAAAATACTACCAGGACTAAGTTCATGATAAATTTAAGTTCAATTAATCATATTACTTAAGAACTCCCACTTAGATAGACATCCCTCTAATCCTCTAAGTGATTACGTGATCCAAATCAACTAAACCATGTCCGATCATCACGTGAGATGGAGTAGTTTCATTGGTGAACATCACTATGTTGATCATATCTGCTATATGATTCACGCTCGACCTTTCGGTCTCCGTGTTCCGAGGCCATATCTGTATATGCTTGGCTCGTCAAGTATAACCTGAGTATTCCGCGTGTGCAACTGTTTTGCACCCGTTGTATTTGAACGTAGAGCCTATCACACCCGATCATCACGTGGTGTCTCAGCACGAAGAACTTTCGCAATGGTGCATACTCAGGGAGAACACTTCTTGATAATTAGTGAGAGATCATCTTAAAATGCTACCGTCAAACTAAGCAAAATAAGATGCATAAAAGATAAACATCATATGCAATCAAAATATGTGACATGATATGGTCATCATCATCTAGCTTCTTTGATCTCCATCTCCAAAGTACTGTCATGATCTATATCGTCACCGGCATGACACCATGATCTCCATCATATTGATCTATATCAATGTGTCGTCACGTGGTCGTCTCGCCAACAATTGCTCTTGCAACTATTGCCATCGCATAGCGATAAAGTAAAGCAATTATTTGGCGCTTGCATCTTATGCAATAAAGAGACAACCATAAGGCTTTTGCCAGTTGCCGATAACTTCAACAAAACATGATCATCTCATACAACAACTTATATCTCATCACGTTTTGACCATATCACATCACAACATGCCCTGCAAAAACAAGTTAGACGTCCTCTACTTTGTTGTTGCAAGTTTTACGTGGCTGCTACGGGCTTAAGCAAGAACCAATCTCACCTACGCATCAAAACCACAACGATAGTTTGTCAAATAGACTCCGTTTTAACCTTCGCAAGGACCAGGCGTAGCCACACTTGGTTCAACTAAAGTTGGAGAAACAGTCACCCGCAAGTCACCTATGTGCAAAGCACGTCGGGGAAACCGGTCTCGCGTAAGCGTACGCGTAATGTCGGTCCGGGCCGCTTCATCCAACAATACCGCCGAACCAAAGTATGACATGCTGGTAGGCAGTATGACTTATATCGCCCACAACTCACTTGTGTTCTACTCGTGCATATAACATCAAACCATAAAACCTAGGCTCGGATGCCACTGTTGGGGAACGTAGTAATTTCAAAAAAATTCCTACGCACATGCAAGATCATGGTGATGCATAGCAACGAAGGGGAGAGTATGATCTACGTACCCTTGTAGATCGCAACGGAAGCGTTGACACAACATAGAGGAAGTAGTCGTACGTCTTCTTCCCGATCTGACCGATCCAAGCACCGTTACTCCGGCACCTCCGAGTTCTTAGCACACGTACAGCTCGATGACGATCCCCAGGCTCTGATCCAGCAAAGCTTCGGGGAGGAGTTCCGTTAGCACGACGGCGTGGTGATGATCTTGATGTTCTACCGACGCAGGGCTTCGCCTAAGCACTACAACGATATGATCGAGGTGGAATATGGTGGCAGGGGGCACCGCACACGGCTAAGGAACGATCTCAATGATCAACTTGTGTGTCTAGAGGTGCCCCCTGCCTCCGTAAATAAAGGAGCCATGGGGAAGGGGTGCGGCCAGCCCTATGGAGGCGCAGGAGGAGTCCTACTCCTACCGGGAGTAGGACTCCCCCCCCCCCCCCCAATCCTAGTTGGACTAGGATTCCCCGAGGGGGAAAGAGAGAGAGGGGGGCCGGCCACCTCTCCTAGTCCTAATAGGACTAGGGGAGGGGGGATGCGCGCAGCCCACCTTGGGCTGCCCCCTTCTCCTTTCCACTAAAGCCCACTAAGGCCCATTTAGCTCCCGGGGGGTTCCGGTAACCTCCCGGTACTCCGGTAAAATCCCGATTTCACCCGGAACACTTCCGATATCCAAATATAGGCTTCCAATATATCAATCTTTATGTCTCGACCATTTCGAGACTCCTCGTCATGTCCGTGATCACATCCGGGACTCCTAACAACCTTCGGTACATCAAAATGCATAAACTCATAATAACTGTCATCGTAACGTTAAGCGTGCGGACCCTACGGTTCGAGAACAATGTAGACATGACCGAGACACGTCTCCAGTCAATAACCAATAGCGGGACCTGGATGCCCATATTGGCTCCTACATATTCTACGAAGATCTTTATCGGTCAGACCGCATAACAACATACGTTGTTCCCTTTGTCATCGGTTGTTACTTGCCCGAGATTTGATCGTCGGTATCCAATACCTAGTTCAATCTCGTTACCGGCAAGTCTCTTTACTCGTTCCGTAATACATCATCTCACAACTAACATCTTAGTTGCAATGCTTGCAAGGCTTATGTGATGTGCATTACCGAGAGGGCCCAGAGATACCTCTCCGACAATCGGAGTGACAAATCCTAATCTCGAAATATGCCAACCCAACATCTACCTTTGGAGACACCTGTAATGCTCCTTTATAATCACCCAGTTACGTTGTGACGTTTGGTAGCACCCAAAGTGTTCCTCCGGTAAACGGGAGTTGCATAATCTCGTAGTTATAGGAACATGTATAAGTCATGAAGAAAAGCAATAGCAACATACTAAACGATCGGGTGCTAAGCTAATGGAATGGGTCATGTCAATCAGATCATTCAACTAATGATGTGATCTCGTTAATCAAATAACAACTCTTTGTCCATGGTTAGGAAACATAACCATCTTTGATTAACGAGCTAGTCAAGTAGAGGCATACTAGTGACACTCTGTTTGTCTATGTATTCACACATGTATTATGTTTCCGGTTAATACAATTCTAGCATGAATAATAAACATTTATCATGATATAAGGAAATAAATAATAACTTTATTATTGCCTCTAGGGCATATTTCCTTCACGTGTCTCGTTGCGAACACCACCACGAGGTCAAGAAAGCAGAGGCAAGAAGCGCCCAAAGGCAAGGACGGAAGCTCCGGAGCCGACCGGGAGGGAACCCCCTCCCCGCCGTCACGCCGGAGGCCTCTGCCTCCAGCACCGACGCGGATTGTCGACCGAACGCCGCATCCGAGGCAAACCAGGCCACCCGAGCCTGACCGGGCCCATATCGAGACCGCAATGCCCTGGCCACCATGTTGCTGCACGCCGGCAACCGAGCTGCCACCCACCACCAGCCGGACGCACCGCCACCCAGAGATCGCCCCCGCCCGCGCTAGGAACCAAGGGCGGCGCTAGGGGTATTCTTGGGTCTTCATGTGAATACCCATGATTTTTACAAAACAGTATTGATTTTGGCAAAAGAGTGACAATTTTCGAAAAACAACAATGATTTTGGCAAAATGAATACACATGAATACCCGGTTGCAAATTCCTGGAGCCGCCACTGCTAGGAACCCCCGCCGCCGTGCAGGACCACCGCCGCCTGAAGGCACTGCCCGGAGCCCCTCCTCCCCGCACCGGAGGAACCTTGGAAGGGGAAGGGCCGGGGGCCGCCGCCACCAGCGTCGCCTGGGCCAGGCCCGTGGTGGGCGCCGGCGATGGCAGCAGGGAGGTGGAGGAGAGAGGGGAAGCGCTCACGAAGGAAGAGGAGGCGCGATCGGTCGCCCGCGGGGGCGACGCTGTCGCGGTCGGGGGGTTGGTCAAGCAATCTGTCCCCAGTTTGAGTTCTTTCATCAAATGATTTGTAATCAAGATGTTGATTGGAACACTGCTTCATGTCCGGGGTGAAAACTCTTGCCCTAAGCTTTATTGGTTAGGTAAGGTAGTGATGAACTTGTGTCATTACTTTATTGAAGGTGTTGTCTACTGGTGTGCTGATCTCGACAAACATGATGAAAATTCTTGTCGAGGGCTTCTCTCGTCAAATGTGGCGATGATGGCGTGAGGGTATTTATCTTTTCTTGAAGGCTGTGCCGCAAAAAAATCGTTTGTCGCAGGTGTTAATTTCATATTTTATAATGATTCGACTAGGGCATATCTAGTTATTGCAATACTTAGAGCACATCTATTTTTTAACACAATACAGACGCAAGTGCTCATACATATGCGCATATACTTATCCCTATGAATGTACACACGTACATCCTTCCACTATGAGCACCTTTGAGAGACTGAGCCGGTATATCATCTCGATATTTACGAAGTCATCGTACACGCCTCGTCGACGACAGGAACGTCTCCTCCCACTGAAAGCGCCTCGCCGAAAAACCTGCAATAAATTCAGAAATAATGCGTAGATGTGTTCTAGTAAAACTGTGTCAGTATTATGTACTCTATTTCTGTTGAGTAATTAATCTAAAATAGTTTTGTGTATCACAATAATGCAGAGGTTAGGGTTTTAATCTTCTTTTTCAAAGAAAAAAAATATGTATAGTGTGTGACATAAAAAGATATCATGTATTTTTTCGTTCGAAAATATTTATCATCAAAATGAACAAAAGAAAATGTAGTAGTAACAATCGAGAACAAACGGCATGATAGATGCATACGGCCTTGTGCACGAACGATGTACACGTAACTGATCGCATGTGCTGTTCAAGCGCGGGGTCACGCTGGCGCGTCGCCGCCCTGCCGCGCGTCGCCACCTTGCTCCCGCCCGTTCCAGACGCTTCGCCACTCGCCACGACACCACCGAACCGCCCCTATAAGATAAGCCACCGTCACAGACTCCCATCAGCTCAAAGCGAAACAGAAGAAGCACTCACACAGACGAATCCAACCACACTCGATCGTTGCCACTCTGCCGATACCACACCCAGGCTAGCAGCCATGATGGCTTCACGAGCCGCCGCCGCCGCTCTCCGCACGGCCGCCCTGCAGGGCCACTTCCGGAGGTCGGCCTCCACCGCGGCGGCGCACGCCGAGAGGCCCAAGGCCAAGCCCATGGGCGACTACGTGCCGGTGTACGTGGCGCTGGGGATGATCGGCCTGGCGGGGGCTCTGGGGCTGCACACGGCGCGGCAGCAGCTGGCGCACGCGCCCAACGTCTGGGTCGACAAGCGCAAGCGCGAGGCGGTGCCCGAGGTGGCGGACCCGGACCTCGCCCTCGACGAGGCCGAGCGCTTCGTCGGCGGCTCCGTGTTCCGCAAGGTCGCCCACGTCCAGGACGACCGCTCCCTCACCGCCGGCGTCGCCGACCCCGTCGCCGACTACCCGTACGATCTCACTTCCTGCGCGCACAGTGGTGGTTTGATTGATGTACGTGACTGATGTTGGATGATTTGTGTTCCTCAGGGCCAGGAAGGCGGTGACGCTCAAGGACGTCGGCGTAGACCCGCCGGGGATCCCCGAGCAGAGCAAGGAGGGCGTCCTCGACAGGATCTTCAAGAAGAACACCGCTTAATTTCGAGAGGAGCAGGCAACAGCACGCTTCAGCTTCAGTCCCTTTATTGCGTTAACTAGCTAGATTTGTGTTTCAATAGTCTGATCGGCTGCACTTTTTCTGGAAGCTGGTCGGTGTATCGCGAACGTGACACGTGATGGGGTTGTACATATGTATCCACTCATATCAAGAACTCTAGTTTGTTCTGGACAATAAATTATGCACCTGCGCCGCGAGGCGTGATCGTTGTTTTGAGTTTGAAATGCTAGGGTTTAGTACGATCTGAAGGACCGCTAACGCACCTAGCGTCCGAATAGGCCTGAAGATGTATGTACTTCCTTTGGTCATTTTTACTAACTTCACAAAGTTTGACCGTATTTATATGAAAAAATATCAACACCTGTCATGTTAAAGTTATATAATATGAAACTTTAGGTCATGACAGTTAGTGGTATTGATTTCAGATTGTGAATGTTAACACTTATTTTGTGAATGTTAACACTTATTTTTATAAAGCTGGTCAAATTTTATGAGGCTTGACTTCAGTCAAATTTTATATGCGAACTAAAAAGGACCGGGACCGGAGGGAGTATGTATAATGTATCGATGAACTGAAACGATAAAAGAACAGAACCCTGATGATGTATGTGATGAACTGAAACGAGGAAAGAACAGACCAAAAAAACAAAGTATTCAGAGAAGTGAATTGACGAAGATAAACGAGGAACATAAAGATAAAACATGGAAAGGCCTGAAGACAAAAGAAACACAGTAAGCAGAGAAGTGAATTGACGAAGGTAAAACGAGGAACATGAAGATAAAACAAGGAAGGGCCTGAAGATGTATGTAATGAACTGGAACTGAGGAACATGAATAAGAGAAGTATAGACAATGAGAGATCATGCTGCAGAGATATAGAGAACATGAAGATAAAACGAGGAAAGAACATATGATGAAGAGATCGTGGAAGATATCAAAAACACGAACCGAAGTACTAGGAGCATAAACAAACTGATTCGAGTGAGACCCAACAAGATGATTATAATTAGACGATGGGCCCACCATAAGTGGCACGCTCAACTAAAGATCCTGAAGCTCCATGAAAATCTCAACAGTACTCTTATTAGTAAAAGCAAGAATATATTTTTCAGAAAATAAAAATTCATCAAAGATAAAGAAGACCTCATTCGAAAGAAAGTTGGGATGAGGGCCAGAAAATAAAAAATCCATTAAAGATAAAGAAGACCCTGTTCCAAAGAAAGTTGGGATGAGGGCTAAAATCAGGTATAAGAAACTGCTCACTAAGAAGGGATTCACAAACTGCTCACTAAGACAGCATTCACAGAGGCAATGTACTCGGGTCATCATGATGATTATGCATCAATATATAAAGAAAGAAGAGTCCAACCATTTGAAAAAAATTGAACAAACAACGGGCACTCGCTGAAAAGCCGGGCAGAGGCAAAGCACTATAAAAAGATGAACGAACAACGATGGATCATAAGTACTTGCTGAAAGGCGGCCAGGCAGAGGCAAAACGCTCTAGACGTAAGAGACTTGCTTAAGGCCATGGAGAGAGCGCCAAAACGGTAGGCAATGCCAATAGAGATAGAATACTCCGGTGACAAATCTTATCACGTGGATTATCATTAAAAACGACATTCTTAACATCTGATTGAGACCAATGGCAGTTTAATTTAATAAATCATGTTCAATTGATAAACATTTATTTGATAAACATCCTCACACAGAACACCCATGTAGTGGCTACACTTATTTGATTACAAAATAAAATATGATTTTATCTGATAACTTGATAAGCATTAATATAGTTGAGGCTTTTTCTAAAGTTACTGGTTGAAAGAACATGTGGACTTTTTGTGATACAAGTTGAATATTTTTTTTTCAGTTACACATTGAATATTTTTTAAATTCATGTTGAATTTTTATTGGAATATATGCTGAACATTTGTGGAATTCACGTTGAACATTTTTTTAATGAAATATGTATGTGGCAATCGTGTGGCAGATTACAAAAACTACCACACGCATCTAGCACCGTCAGATCCGATCGCGTGCACCCACCCCGCCCTCCCTGGTCTGCAGGTAATCAACAAAGGGAGCTGACCACCTCGCCTACAACTCATTGTTGAACAAGATAAGGAAAATACGGTTTTTGACATGTTTTGCCTCTAATATGATAACACAGAAAATCTTTTTGTTTCACCTATCAAACCTGGCACATAAACTTTTCCCGTGGTAAATTCTTCATCACCATCACGATAACTAACGCACCACCAACATGATAACTTTTGTATACCACACGTTACATTATGTGTAAGTAGCATGGCCATATAAGCACCGGAGTCGTGATAACTTTGATGAAAGCATAGTGGTAACTTTGATCATTGGGAAGAAATTTGTTGACCCCCCGCCCCCAACCCCCCGGTAATCTCTGTAAATAATATGATAACATTCACGCCATAGACTTGATAATTTAGATACAAACATCATGGTATCTTTAACCATTGGGGAAGAAAAATGTGAAAATATACCCGATAATTTCTGTGTAAATAGATGGTAATATACGGATCGCATATCTGATAACTCAGGTAGAAACACCATGGTATTTGACTATAGGGAAGAAAATTATCGAAAAGACACTCCGGTAACTTATGTGTAAATAGCACAGTATTATACCTCCCTCCCCTGGTTTTTTCTGTGTAATAGCATGAAAACATATGCACTGCGATAACTAAACACCATGATAAGTTTTTGATCCGTGGGGGAAAATTTGCTGAAACATACCCCTGATAAATTTTGTGTAAATAGCATGATATTTTAAGCACGGCGGGCTTGATAGGTTACCTAGAATCACCATGATAACTTTTTGATCCGGGAAAAAGTTGTTCAAAACATCCCCGAGATTTTGTGTGTGTAAATAACATGATAATACAAGCACCCATAACCGATAACTTACATATAAGCATCATGGTAACTTTCACCAAAGGAAAAAAGTTGTTAGAAACATACACTCGCCTCGCGGGGCCTGTTGGATGAACACAACACATGGCGTGCCACGGGAAAGATACATAATATTTAGTGTCATGAGGGGTACATGTGCTCATGGGTTGGCCCAAAAAACGGTCCGCTTTGACCCGCTATAGGCGTGATAAGTTACACAAAAATATTGTGGTAATTTTTTACCTATGAAAAAAGCACACACCCGGTTTTTAGGTGTAAGTACCATGATAATATATGAACCGTAGAACCGTT